>NC_057812.1:241824254-241834768 GCF_018294505.1 Triticum aestivum
GGCTTGTCCTCAGCTCCACTCCGGTGGTCTCCGCGACCCATTTGGTGGCCGAAACGGCCAAAACCACTTCCGCCGCCGCGTCGGGCTCGCCGGCGGCTAAACGCCGGTGCAGCCGACCCGGGTTTGACCACGGGTGGGCCCTGGTTGACTCCCCTGAGTCAATGACAGGTGGGGCCCAGCCCTGTTAATTAAACAGGTTTAGTTTAATTAAACTTTAATTAATTTAATCACCCTGACATGCGGGACCCACTGTCAGGTTTGACCCGGACGTGTTCTATTGACCTGCTGACGTCACACTGACGTCAGGCTGACGCAATAATTGCTTTTCTGGACTTATTCTAATATAGGAAATTCCATAATATAATTTAAACTTCAAAAATTCATAACTTTTATTCTGTAACTCCAAATCAGACAAATTATATATGAAAAATGATCAGAAAAATCCAATCTATCCATCTGTACTATTTTCATGCATGATTAAACAAGTTAACCTGATGTTTAATACAGAACAAGGAAAAACACTTTAAAGGGGCCATGTTTGAGTTTGAAATTTGAATCTTTGATTCAAATTGGTTCAAACCCTTCTGGTCTTAGTTGCATTAGCCCAACACACTCATATTGCTATGTTTCATGCATGCATCATATTGTTGCACATTGTTTGGTGATGGTTGTGTATCGGTGTTCTTTGCGGCAGGTTCTACCTCCGAGGAGTATCGTGATTACCCTAACGAAGAACCGTATCAGTGCATCGAACCATCAGGCAAGCAACCAACCATTTGATCATATCGATACAATCCCATGTTCTCGCTCCTGCTCTCTTTTACTGCATTAAGACAACGCGTTTCAAACTGCTGTGTGCTACGGTAGTTGAACTTTCTCCCTCTGCATGACCTGTCATTGCCACAGTAACTAGATGAAACCCACTAGCATGTGTAGGAGTTGATTGAGCCATATGTATGTGTTGTTCCTACCTTGCTATGCCTGCTATGCTTAGAGTCGTGTCAGGTCTGGTTCATCTGGGTGATGAGCTAGAGTGAAATGATTATGTCAGTAATAAGAGTGGTGTGGTGAACACGATTTGGTAAAGGTATCGATGAGAGGCCATGTAGGAGTACATGGTGGGTTGTTTCATTGAAGCCGACCTTAAGCACTGAGATCTGTATGTGTGATTTAAGAATCAGCTACTACCATGCATTGGGCCCGAAACCAATGGACCCTCTCGGCTTCTTATTCACCCTAGTTCTCCGTCCAGGAGTTGCAAGTAGTTTCTGGTGTTTGTAGCCTACTGGAGGCCGTGGACAGTGCTGACCGTAGGGGTGGGCTGTGATGCGGTAGGTCCGTGGCCGGGTGTACCGAATACCCGTTAGGTATCTCGGGAACCCTGTTCACATCGTTCGGGGCCGTATGGGAAACCTCGGCCGGACTCCCTGCGGATGGAACCTGGATAGGCGATAAACCTGGACTGGAGGCTTAGGTGGTTAGGTAGGTCGTGGCCGACACCCACGTTGGGCTTCCGCTTGAAGGTTGCCGAGTACATGTCGTGTAAACGACGGTAAGTGGTGAGAGCGTGTATGAAGAAGTACACCCCTGCAGGGTTATCATGATCTATTCGAATAGCCGCATCCGCGGTAAAGGACTACTTGGTTGCCTATACAGTTCATAGACAAGTAAATGGAAACTACTAAAAGACTCAAGATAAGTGTGAGTGCCGAGGAGGGCTCTTCCGTAGGAAGACGGAGGTGGATCCTCGGTAGTGTATTGAATGGGTGAGTAGTGGACTCGTGTGCGCAAAACCATTTCGAGTTGGAGTCTCGTAGGTTAGCCTAGCCAAGAGTCAAAGCTGGCTTGCTGCAACAACTCCACCAACCCTTCTTGATAATATGCATGTATGTAGGATCTGATGTAAGTCTTGCTGAGTACCTTTGTACTCATGTTGCTAGAATTTACATTTTTACAGAAGACGCTGCAACCCCTTCTGATGGGTTCTACGTAGACGTTGACATCAACGAGTAGGCTAAGGCCCAGGTGGTGATCCTGAGCTTGTGAAGGACCTCGTAGTATAGCTAGGCTTTCCAAGCCTCTTTTATTTTACTAGTTGTCTGTACTCAGACAAGTTACTTCTGCTGCTGGTTTGTATGACTGTATGACTTGAATGCTGGGTCGTGTGACCCGTACCTTTGTGTATGTTATGTATGGCTCTCTGAGCCTTAAATAAAGTACTTGTGTCATAGAGTCATGTTGTGATGCCTTGTTGTATTTGCACATATCGAGCATATTGTGTGTATGTTTGAAATGCTTGGTATGTGTGGGATCTGACTATCTAGTTGTTTATCCTTAGTAGCCTCTCTTACCGGGAAATGTCTCCTAGTGTTACCACTGAGCCATGGTAGCTTGCTACTGCTCGGGAACACTTAGGTTGGCCGGCATGTGTCCTTCTTCGTTCATGTGTCTGTCCCTTCGGGGAAATGTCACGCATTGAGTACCGGAGTCCTGTTAGCCCGCTACAGCCCGGTTTACCGGAGTCCTGCTAGCCCAGTGCTACAGCCCGGACCCACTTGCTGATGACCGACACGTTCGTTGCTGGGTCATGGATGCCTGTCCCTGTAAGTCTGTGCCACTTTGGGTTTACGACTAGTCATGTCAGCCCGGGCTCTTTATCATATGGATGCTAGCGACACTATCATATACGTGAGCCAAAAGGCGCAAACGGTCCCGGGCAAAGGTAAGGCGACACCCGTGGGGATACCGAGCGTGAGGCCGCAAAGTGATATGAGGTGTTACAAGCTAGATCGATGTGACATCGAGTCGGGGTCCTGACAGCGTTGGCATCAGAGCCGGACTGCCTGTAGGTTCTCCAAGCCAAACTGGTCGATGTTGAGTCTAGAAATTCTTTAGTTATATGTAGGGGAATTGTTTGCGGGTTGGCACGTAAGGCTCTTTTTACTCCTTTATCTTATGACATTCTGATCTGAGTCAGTCTATTCTTCCACCGGGGGTTAAGGAATTAGGATCTATCCTCTCTATCAGGATCACGCGTTACTAATCATTAGTACCTTATAGGGTTGATGGATACAAGCCTAGTTCAGTTCGTCTACCACGTTATGTTGCTAGGATGGATTCAGAACTTTGATATGATGATGTTGAGTGTGTATGAAATCCTTTGTCAAATGTCTCAAAATCCTTCTTGAGCATTTACAGCTGTTATGCTGCCGAAATTTTGCTAGAAATTCTAATGCCTTTGCATTATGATTGTGCTTTCAGATGGCCACTCGCGACCTTAATCAAGTGGTTCGCCTGACTCGATGCCTAGATGTACCCGGCCATACTGCCATGTTGGTCAGGGTAATGACTGAGGCTGGATACCGTTGGTATCCTGAGTACACGGTCGAAGTGCAATTCCGAGACTTTAATCAAAGCCAGTATCTCTGCACTGTCAGGATATTTCCATCTTATCCTGGGTCCACCGAGCCCCTTCACTGCTCCTATGGACTCGGGGTTACTATTGAGATGGCTGTGCCGGACGCCGCCTACTCTATGATGACCATCATGCGAGTCAGATCTGGTCTATTTCGGGACTCTGATTTCCGGTATATGCCAGGATCACTTCCGGGAGCACAAGGGTATCTCCAGGCTATCTATGCTGACCCCACCCAGGAGGATTCACGGACTCGCACCACTGCTGAGATGCTCGAGGATAAGGACCGTGAAAATCAGGCCTTGAGGTTAGAGCTCTTCAATGCCCGTGTTGACCACTGGGCCACATTGACTCGGTTTGCACCGGCGGTGCAAGCTGGATATTCGGATATGCGCGATCTCTATCCTGTGAGATCTGCTCTGCCAGACGTGATGGGTTGGCGTGATGTAGGAGGCATCACCCCACCTCGCGGTCCCCGCAGGCCACCGTCTGTTGGTCCAAGACCTCATCCTAGCCCCTATGGTCCACAAGCTCCGCGAGATCGTCTGTTTCCGGATGATCATGTTGAGCTTCCAGGCTATGGAGGTGACTTCTACGAGGACTACTACGGATCGGTCTGAGTTAGTGGTAGTATCACTAGTTCGTGTTAGCTGTGTCGTCTATCATCCTGCGTGACTCGTGGGATATGACCTAGTTTGTATCGCCTTCCGGAGGTGTAGAAAAATAATGTATAGGAGCTTGGAATGCCTTCGATGAGATGTAATCCTCTTTTCACTGTAATAGTATCTTTTTTGGTCTTGTACTAAACCTTGTATGGTGTGCATGACAATGGAATAAAGAAGCAGTTTCTGTATCTACCATGTCATACGGATGATCATCTTGCATTCCGAGTTATTCCTTACATTCTGTATCCTATGTCGGAATTTTATCATCCTGACTAAATCATTGTCTTGTTTACCTAGGATGGTCAACACGCGCACTAAACCTGCTCCCCAAGAGCAGGCCGAAGGCAGCGAAGTCAGGAATGCAAATCTGCCTCATCCTCCTTCCCTAGCCGAGGTTATGATGGAAGCCGAAAGAAACAAGCGGGAGACCAACCGTTTGTTGGAGCGTATTGAACAGAACACGGCACACCATCAGAGGACTAACGTGGTGTCACTCAGTGATTTTATCAAGTTACATCCACCCACGTTCCACCACTCCGTCGAGCCTCTCGACGCTGATGATTGGCTTCGCAGCATCTCTCACAAACTGCGTTCCGCGCTGGTAGCGGAGGCTGACAAGGTCACCTTTGCTGCATATCATCTTGAAGGCCCCGCCAGTCTATGGTGGGAGAATTATGGAGCTATGCGCCCAGCGGGCCATGTCACTACTTGGGCTGAATTCAGCGAGGCTTTCCGTGAACATCACATTCCGGAGGGTCTCATGGACCGTAAACGTGAGGAATTTTGCAGTTTCACTCAGGGCCGACTCTCTGTGGATGCTTACAGCAGGGAGTTCGGTAACCTCGCACGATATGCAACTGAGGAAGTTTCTACTGATGCCAAGAAGCAAGCAAGGTTCCGTAAGGGGCTTAGTCCTGAGCTTCGCCGCGACCTCCGACTGCATGAGTGCACATCTTTTCAGAAACTTGTTAACAAGGCCATCAGTGCTGAAACTGGTCAGACTGATTATGATGCAACACGCAAGCATGGCCGTGACATGGGTTCCTCATCCGGTGCTGGTCCTCAGAAGCGCTGCGTGTGGGTGCCCCACACCGCCCTGCCACCCAGGTTCACACCGAGGCCATCCTTCCAGACGCCTCGCCCCGTTCAACAGTCTGCACCAGCCAAGCCCTATGGGGGTCCAACCAACAATGCTCCTCCACGTACCAGTTCCGTGACTTGTTTCAAGTGTGGGGAATCTGGCCACTATATGCGTGAGTGTCCCCAGACCAACCCCAACCAATCTGCTAAAGCTGTTGGCCGTGGCAAGCCAACAGGGAAAGTGTTCCATGCCAAGCCGGCCACCGCTACACGTGGCCATGTCAACTGTATCTCTGCCGAAGAAGCTCAAGAGGATCCCAACGTCGTTCTCGGTACGCTCCTTGTTAATTGCCACCCGGCATCTGTTCTTTTCGATACAGGAGCCTCTCATTCATTTATATCCGAGAACTATGCTCGTTTGCATAACACCGCATTCTGTAACATGCCATCCACTATGGAAATTTCTACTCCCGGTTCTAGATGGCAGACCTCCAGGGTAAGTTATGGAAATGAAATCCAAGTCGATAGACTTGTTTTCCTTGCATCTTTGATAGCTCTCAAATTTTCAGATATTAATATCATTTTGGGTATGGACTGGATGTCAGCTCATCATGCCAAAATTGATTGCTTCTCCAGGACTGTTCAACTCACTCATCCTTCGGGGAAGATAGTCAATGTCTTGACCCGATTAGCCAAGCGACAATTATATTCTCTTAACGCCAGCCCTTTGCCAGACCTTGAGGACGTCCCGGTAGTCCGTGACTTCCCGGATGTCTTCCCAGAGGAATTGCCAGGTGTTCCACCTGACAGGGATGTTGAGTTCGTAATAGACCTCATTCCAGGAACCGTTCCGATTGCTAGAAGACCCTATAAGATGGCACCACTAGAACTAGCCGAGCTTAAGAACAACTCGATGAGTCCTTGAAAAAGGGTTTCATCCGACCTAGTTCATCTCCGTGGGCTTGCCCCGTCCTCTTCGTCAAGAAGAAGGATGGTACGGACCGGATGGTTGTAGATTATCGACCTGTCAATTTGGTTACAATCAAGAACAAATATCCGCTCCCTAGGATCAACGACCTGTATGATCAGCTCGCTAGATCCTCAGTCTTCTCCAAGATGGATTTGAGGTTGGGCTACCATCAAATCAAAATCAGAAACGGGGACATTCCTAAAATGGCCTTTGTTACTCGTTATGGCCAATACGAGTACACCGTCATGTCCTTCGGTTTAACCAATGCTCCACCCACCTTTTCTCGGTTAATGAACTCAATCTTCATGGAGTATTTGGATAAATTCGTCGTAGTTTATCTCGATGATATACTCATCTACTCCAAGAACGAGGAGGAACATGCCGAACATCTAAGGCTAGTGTTGAAGAAACTTCGAGAGCACCGCCTTTATGCCAAGTTTTCCAAATGTGAATTTTGGTTGTCAGAAGTGACCTATCTGGGTCATGTAATATCTGGCAAAGGCATTGCTGTTAACCCTGAGCGAGTTCAAGCCGTCCTTAATTGGACCCCACCTGAATCGGTCAAGCAAGTTCGGAGTTTCCTTGGCCTAGCGAGCTATTATCGTCGCTTTGTCGAGAACTTCTCCAAAGTTGCTAAACCTCTAACCGAACTCCTCAAGAAAGATAAAAAGTTCGAATGGACTCCACAATGTGAGCACAGCTTTCAGGAACTGAAAAGACGCCTGACTTCTGCTCCCGTTCTAGTACCGCCAGACTTCTCTAAGGACTTTGTTATCTACTGCGACGCCTCGCGACAAGGACTAGGTTGCATCCTCATGCAAGATCGACACGTAATTGCTTACGCCTCACGGCAATTGCACCCACATGAGGAGAATTATCCTACTCATGATCTAGAGCTTGCAGTCGTAGTCTATGCACTTAAGACCTGGCGACATTACCTCCTCGGTAACCGTTGCGAAATATTCACTCATCACCAAAGTCTGAAGTACATTTTTACCCAACCGGATTTGAATCTCAGGCAAAGACGTTGGGTTTAGTTGTCAGGACCCCGACTCGATGTCACATCGATCTAGCCGGTAACACCTCATATCACTTTGCGACCTCACGCACGGTATCCCCACGGGTGTTGTCTTACCTTTTCCCGGGACCGTTTGCGCCTTTTGGCTCACGTATATGATAGTGTCGCTAGCATCCATATGATAAGGAGCCCGGGCTGACATGACTAGTCGTAAACCCAAAGTGGCACAGACTTACAGGGACAGGCATCCATGACCCAGCTTCGAACGTGTCGGTCATCAGCAAGTGGGTCCGGGCTGTAGCACTGGGCTAGCAGGACTCCGGTAAACCGGGCTGTCGCGGGCTAACAGGACTCCGGTACTCAATGCGTGACATTTCCCCGAAGGGACAGACACCGGAACGAAGAAGGACACATGCCGGCCAGCCTAAGTGTTCCAGAGCAGTAGCAAGCTACCATGGCTCAGCGGTAACACTAGGAGACATTTCCCGGTAAGAGAGGCTACTAAAGATAAACAACTAGATAGTCAGATCCCACACATACCAAGCATTTCAATCATACACACAATATGCTCGATATGTGCAAATACAACACGGCATCACAACATGACTCTACGACACAAGTACTTTATTTAAGGCTCAGGGAGCCATACATAATCATACACACAGGTACGGGTCTCATGACCCAGCATTCAAATCATACAGTCATACAAACCAGCAGCGGAAGTAACTTGTCTGAGTACAGACAACTAGTAAAATAAAAGAGGCTTGGAAAGCCTAGCTATACTACGTGGTCCTTCACAAGCTCAGGATCACCACCTGGGCCTTTAGCCTACTCGTTGATGTCAACGTCTACGTAGAACCCATCAGAAGGGGTTGCAGCGTCTTCTGTAAAATGTAAATTATAGCAACATGAGTACAAAGGTACTCAGCAAGACTTACATCAGAACCTACATACATGCATATTATCAAGAAGGGTTGGTGGAGTTATTGCAGCAAGCCAGCTTTGACTCTTGGCTAGGCTAACCTACGAGACTCCAACTTGAAATGGTTTTGTGCACACGAGTCCATTACTCACCACTTCAATACACTACCGAGGATCCACCTCCGTCTCCCTACGGAAGAGCCATCCTCGGCACTCACACTTATCTTGAGGCTTTTAGCAGTTTCCATTTACTTGTCTATGAACTGTATAGGCAACCAAGTAGTCCTTTACCGCGGACGCGGCTATTCGAATAGATCATGATAACCCTGCAGGGGTGTACTTCTTCATACACGCTCTCACCTCTTACCGTCGTTTACACGACATGTACTCGGCAACCTTCAAGTGGAAGCCCAACGTGGGTGTCGGCCACGACCTACCTAATCACCTAAGCCTCCAGTCCAGGTTTATCGCCTATCCAGGTTCCATCCGCAGGGAGTCCAGCCGAGGTTTCCCATACGGCCCCGAACAATGTGAACAGGGTTCCCGAGATACCTAACGGGTATTCGGTACACCGTGCCACGTACCTACCGCATCACAGCCCACCCCTACGGTCAGCGCTGTCCACGGCCTCCAGTAGGCTACAAACACCAGAAACTACTTGCAACTCCTGGACGGAGAACTAGGGTGAATAAGAAGCCGAGAGGGTCCATTGGTTTCGGGCCCAATGCATGGTAGTAGCTGATTCTTAAATCACACATACAGATCTCAGTGCTTAAGGTCGGCTTCAATGAAACAACCCACCATGTACTCCTACATGGCCTCTCATCTATACCTTTACCAAATCGTGTTCACCACACCACTCTCATTACCGACATAATCATTTCACTCTAGCCCATCACCCAGATGAACCAGACCTGACACGACTCTAAGCATAGCAGGCATAGCAAGGTAGGAACAACACATACATATGGATCAATCAACTCCTACACATGCTAGTGGGTTTCATCTAGTTACTGTGGCAATGACAGGTCATGCAGAGGAAATGGGTTCAACTACCGTAACACACAGCAGTTTGAAATGCGTTGTCTTAATGCAGTAAAAGAGAGCAGGAGCGAGAACATGGGATTGTATCGATATGATCAAATGGTTGGTTGCTTGCCTGATGATTCGATGCACTGATACGGTTCTTCGTTAGGGTAATCACGGTACTCCTCGGAGGCAGATCCTGCCGCAAGAACACCGATATACAACCATCACCAAACAATGTGCAACAATATGGTGCATGCATGAAACATAGCAATATGAGTGTGTTGGGCTAATGCAACTAAGACCAGAAGGGTTTGAACCAATTTGAATCAAAGATTCAAATTTCAAACTCAAACATGGCCCTTTAAAGTGTTTTTCCTTGTTCTGCATTAAACATCAAGTTAACTTGTTTAGTCATGCATGAAAATAGTACAGATGGATAGATTGGATTTTTCTGATCATTTTTCATATATAATTTGTTTGATTTGGAGTTACAGAATAAAAGTTATGAATTTTTGAAGTTTAAATTATATTCTGGAATTTCCTATATTAGAATAATTCCAGAAAATCATTATTGCGTCAGCCTGACGTCAGTGTGACGTCAGCAGGTCAACGGAACACGTCAGGGTCAAACCTGACAGTGGGTCCCGCATGTCAGGGTGATTATTTTAATTAAAGTTTAATTAAAACTAAACCTGTTTAATTAACAGGGCTGGGCCCCACCTGTCATTGACTCAGGGGAGTCAATCAGGGCCCACCCGTGGTCAAACCCGGGTCGGCTGCACCGGCGTTTAGCCGCCGGCGAGCCCGACGCGGCGGTGGAAGTGATTTTTGCCATTCCGGCAACCAAACGAGCCGCGGAGGGCACCGGAGCGGAGCTGAGGTCGAGCCGCAGCTCTTGGTGGAGTCCGTTGGGGTCGGGGTGGCCGGAGTTGGCGCCGGCGACGACTTTGGCAGCCACCGGAGTTCGGCCAAAGTCGAACTTGTCGCTAGGGGGATCGGTGAGGTGCGGGGAGTGCACGGTTGGGCCTAACGCAGCGTGGTGAGTGCGTTGGACACCGCGGGTTGGCCGGAGGATGGCCGGAAGCACGTCGGCGACGAGATCCGCGGCGGTGCGTGCGTGTGATCTTCGTGCGGTGGCTACACGGCTCGGGAATGAGAGAGAGAGGGTCGGAGGGGTAGCTAGGCTCACAACGCTCCCGTAGAGGCCACCGGCGAGGTCGGGGACGAGCTGAGGCGGCGACGGCGTTGAAGGGGATCTCCGGTGACGGCGAGCTCGGGCGAGGTCGGTGCGGTGGTCTCGGGCCGCTCGAGCACACGAGGCTCGGCTAGCTCGATGAAGTGGACGGCGGCGAAGCTCCTGGACACGGCGGCACGGCGTGGGGTTGACGGAGGGCGTGGCTATGGCGAGGGGGTGGC
>NC_057812.1:241834881-241925872 GCF_018294505.1 Triticum aestivum
AGCTCCTGGACACGGCGGCACGGCGTGGGGTTGACGGAGGGCGTGGCTACGGCGAGGGGGTGGCGGCGATGGCGTCGGCCATGGCGTGGGAGAGCGAGGGAGAGGAGCTGGAGAGGAGAGGGGGTGTCTGGGGGGTTCGGGGGAGAGAGGGAGGCCGATTCACGGCGTTAGCCGGGCGAGGGAGGCGGCGAGGCGGCGAGCAGGTGCGTGGCACCCATGCGGTGCTCGCCGTCGAGCACCTGCCTGCCTGCCTGGCCGGCAAGCAGCTCGCTGGCGCGGTGCTGGGCTGGGCCGGCAGGTGGGCCGGGTGCTGGGCGCCAGGTAAGCCTTTTCCATTTTCTTTCTGTTTTCTGTTTTTTTAATACTTCTGCAACTTTGTTGAATTTAATAAAATACTTAGGCCACTCCAAAAATCACCAAACTACTCCTGGTCCATAGTTGGATTATTTCCAACATGAAACATTTTAGTTTGGAGTTATTTGAGCATTTAAATATTTTATATAATTTTAAATGCCCAAATTCAAATACTTATGATTTAAATCAAAAACCCTAGGATGGCCTAGGAAAATGTGCACCACTTTTGGCAGAGGTTCTGAACCAAGACAAAAATGATGGGCATTTTAGAAGGGCATTTCAGGTTCATTGAAAAAGTTTTTTTAGTAAACCCTAATTGGTTTCAGAGGGGACTGGGGGTTCTGTCATCCCCATTTCAGGTTTCTGATGAAAGAGTAAACATGATGCAACACTCTAATGCATGGCTAACTAGGATGTGACAACTCACCCCCACTCAAAAGAATCTCGTCCCGAGATTTGGGTTCCTCCGGGAAGAAGGCGGGATACTCGAGTCGAAGACGATCCTCCCTTTCCCAAGTTGCTTCATCCTCAGAATGGTGCGACCATTGTACTTTGAGAAATTTGATATTATGACGTCGAGTGGTACGCTCGGCCTGATCGAGGATACGAATGGGGTACTCTCGATATGTAAGATTATCTAGGAGATCAAGCGTTTCGTGGTCCACTCCACGGATAGGATCCGAGAAGCAACGCCTGAGTTGAGAAACGTGGAAGACATCGTGGACTCTGGAGAGATGCGGAGGTAGTTCCAATTGGTAGGCAACTTCTCCTCGTTTGGCGAGAATGCGAAAAGGTCCAATGTAACGAGGAGCCAATTTGCCTTTGATACCGAAACAATGGGTTCCCTTCAGAGGGGTAACCCGAAGGTAAACCTTCTCGTCAACCTCGAAAGTCATAGCCTTATGTTTTCGGTCATATTGACTCTTTTGACGGGATTGGGCTGTTTTCAATTTTTCACGAACGATGCGAACTTGCTCTTCTGCTTCTTGAATCATATCCGGGCCAAAGAATTGTCTCTCCCCGGTCTCTGACCAGTTAAAGGGTGTTCGACATCGTCGTCCATAGAGAACTTCAAAAGGGGCTTTACCCAAGCTAGATTGATAGCTGTTGTTGTAAGCGAATTCGGCAAATGGAAGGCACTTCTCCCAATCCATTCCGAATGAGATAACAGAGGCTCGAAGCATGTCTTCTAGAATCTGGTTGACGCATTCCACTTGACCACTCGACTGAGGGTGGAAAGCAGTGCTAAAGGAAAGGCGGGTTCCCATAGCATTTTGGAAACTTTCCCAAAATCGAGAGGTGAAAATACTTCCTCGATCCGAGTTAATTTCCAAAGGAACACCATGGAGAGACACTATCCGGGAGATGTATAAGTCTGCCAGCTGACTAGCGGTTATACTCTCACGAACAGGTAGGAAATGGGCTACTTTGGAAAGACGATCAACAACAACGAAAATAGCATTATTCCCTCTCTTGGTCCTGGGAAAACCGGTAATGAAATCCATACCAATTTTATCCCATTTCCATTCAGGAATAGCTAAGGGTTGAAGGGTGCCAGCAGGCCGTTGATGCTCTGCTTTTACACGACGACAAACGTCGCAATTAGCAATATACTGAGCAATTTCTCTCTTCATCCTAGTCCACCAGAACCTCTGGCGTAGGTCCTGATACATCTTAGTACTACCGGGATGAATGGTGAGAGGAGATTCATGAGCTTCCTTAAGGATCAATCGCCTCAGGTTTCGCACTTTGGGAACCACTAGTCGATTTCCTAAGTATACGACCCCTTGATCATTAATGGAGAAACAATTCGCAATTCCTTTCTTGATGTTTCTCTTGATGCGGGAGATTCCCGGATCTACCTTCTGTGCTTTGATGATCTGATCCGTAAGGGTAGGTTTTGCCACCAAGGTGGAAAGAAAACCTTGAGGAACAATGTGAAGGTTAAGCTTCCGAAATTCCTCATGGAGAAGCGGTTGACTTTGTTGTAACATCAGGTTGTTACAATAAGATTTACGACTTAGCGCATCAGCCATGACGTTGGCTTTCCCTGGGGTGTAGGTTATTCCTAAGTCGAAGTCTGTGATCAACTCAACCCAACATCTTTGCCTGAGATTCAAATCCGGTTGGGTGAAAATGTACTTCAGACTTTGGTGATCAGTGAATATTTCGCAACGGTTACCGAGGAGGTAATGTCGCCAGGTCTTGAGTGCATAGACTACGGCTGCAAGCTCTAGATCATGAGTAGGATAATTCTCCTCATGTGGGTGCAATTGCCGTGAAGCGTAGGCAATTACGTGTCGATCTTGCATGAGAATGCAACCTAGTCCTTGTCGCGAGGCGTCGCAGTAGATAACAAAGTCCTTGGATAAGTCTGGCGGTACCAGTACGGGAGCAGAAGTCAGGCGTCTTTTCAGTTCCTGAAAGCTGTGCTCACATTGTGGAGTCCATTCGAACTTCTTATCTTTCTTGAGGAGTTCGGTTAGAGGTTTGGCAACTTTGGAGAAGTTCTCGACAAAGCGACGACAATAGCTCGCTAAGCCCAGAAAACTCCGAACTTGCTTGACCGATTCAGGTGGAGTCCAATTAAGGACAGCTTGAACTCGCTCAGGGTTAACAGCAATACCTTTACCAGATATTACATGACCCAGATAGGTCACTTCCGACAACCAGAATTCACATTTGGAAAACTTGGCATAAAGGCGGTGCTCTCGAAGTTTCTTCTACACTAGCCTTAGATGTTCGGCATGTTCCTCCTCGTTCTTGGAGTAGATGAGTATATCATCGAGATAAACTACGACGAATTTATCCAAATACTCCATGAAGATTGAGTTCATTAACCGAGAAAAGGTGGCTGGAGCGTTGGTTAAACCGAAGGACATGACGGTGTACTCGTATTGGCCATAACGAGTAACAAAGGCCGTTTTAGGAATGTCCCTGTTTCTGATTTTGATTTGATGGTAGCCCAACCTCAAATCCATCTTGGAGAAGACTGAGGATCCAGCGAGCTGATCATACAGGTCATTGATCCTAGGGAGCGGATATTTGTTCTTGATTGTGACCAAATTGACAGGTCGATAATCTACAACCATCCGGTCCGTACCATCCTTCTTCTTGATGAAGAGGACGGGGCAAGCCAACGGAGATGAACTAGGTCGGATGAAACCCTTTTTCAAGGACTCATCGAGTTGTTTCTTAAGCTCGGCTAGTTCTAGTGGTGCCATCTTATAGGGTCTTCTAGCAATCAGAACGGTTCCTGGAATGAGGTCTATTACGAACTCAACATCCCTGTCAGGTGGAACACCTGGGAATTCCTCTGGGAAGACATCCGGGAAGTCACGGACTACCGGAACGTCCTCAAGGTCTGGCAAAGGGCTGGCGTTAAGAGAATATAACTGTCGCTTGGCTATTCGGGTCAAGACATTGACTATCTTCCCCGAAGGATGGGTGAGTTGAACAGTCCTAGAGAAGCAATCAATTTTGGCTTGATGAGCTGACATCCAGTCCATACCCAAAATGATATTAATATCTGAAGATTTAAGGGCTATCAAAGATGCGAGGAAAACTAGTCTGTCGACTTGGATTTCATTTCCATGGCTTACTCTAGAAGTTTGCCATTTGGATCCCGGAGTTTGAATTACCATAGAGGTTGGCATGTCACAGAATGCGATGTTATGCAAACGAGCATAATTTTCGGATATAAAAGAATGAGAGGCTCCTGTATCGAAAAGAACAGATGTCGGGTGGCAATTAACAAAAAGCGTACCAAGAACGACGTTGGGATCCTCTTGAGCTTCCTCGGCTGAGATACAGTTGACATGGCCACGTGTAGCGGTGGCCGGCTTGGCGTGGAACACTTTTCCTGTCGGCTTGCCACGGCCAACAGCTTTAGCAGATTGGTTGGGGTTGGTCTAGGGACACTCACGCATATAGTGGCCAGATTCCCCACACTTGAAACAAGTCACGGAACTGGTACGTGGAGGAGCATTGTTGGTTGGACCCCCATAGGGCTTGGCTGGAGCAGACTGTTGAACAGGGCGAGGCACCTGAAAAGATGGCCTCGGTGTGAACCTGGGTGGCAGGGCGGTGTTGGGCACCCACACGCGGCGCTTCTGAGGACCAGCACCGGATGAGGAACCCATGTCACGGCCATGCTTGCGTGTTGCGTCATAATCAGTCTGACCAGTTTCAGCACTGATGGCTTTGTTAACAAGTTTCTGAAAAGATGTGCACTCATGCAGATGGAGGTCGCGGCGAAGCTCAGGTCTAAGCCCCTTACGGAACCTTGCTTGCTTCTTGGCATCAGTAGAAACTTCCTCAGTTGCATATCGTGCGAGGTTACCAAACTCCCTGCTGTAAGCATCCACAGAGAGTCGGCCCTAAGTGAAACTGCAAAATTCCTCATGTTTACGGTCCATGAGACCCTCCAGAATGTGATGTTCACGGAAAGCCTCACTGAATTCAGCCCAAGTAGTGACATGGCCCGCTGGGCGCATAGCTCCATAATTCTCCCACCATAGACTGGCGGGGCCTTCAAGATGATATGCAGCAAAGGTGACCTTGTCAGCCTCAGCTACTAGCGCAGAACGCAGTTTGTGAGAGATACTGCGAAGCCAGTCATCAGCGTCGAGAGGCTCGACGGAGTGGTGAAACGTGGGTGGATGTAATTTGATAAAATCACTGAGTGACACCACGTTAGTCCTCTGATGGTGTGTTGTGTTCTGTTCAATACGCTCCAACAAACGGTTGGTCTCCCACTTGTTTCTTTCGCCTTCCATCATAACCTCGGCTAGGGAAGGAGGATGAGGCAGATTTGCATTCCTGACTTCACTGCCTTCGGCCTGCTCTTGAGGAGCAGGGTTAGTGCGCGTGTTGACCATCCTAGGTAAACAAGACAATGATTTAGTCAGAATGATAAAATTCCGACATAGGATACAGAATGTAAGGAATAACTCGAAATGCAAGATGATCATCCGTATGACATGGTAGATACAGAAACTGCTTCTTTATTCCATCGTCATACACACCATACAGGGTTTAGTACAAGACCAAACAAAGTACTATTACGGTGAAAAGAGGATTACATCTCATCGGAGGCATCCCAAGCTCCTATACATTATTTTTCTACACCTCCGGAAAGAGTACAAACTAGGTCATATCCCACGAGTCACGCGGGACGATAGACGACACAGATAGTGCGAACTAGTGATACTACCACTAACTCAGACCGATCCGTAGTAGTCCTCGTAGAAGTCACCTCCATAGCCTGGAAGCTCAACATGATCATCCAGAAACAGACGATCTCGCGGAGCTTGTGGACCATAGGGACTAGGATGAGGTCTTGGACCAACAGACGGTGGCCTGCGGGGACCGCGAGGTGGGGTGATGCCTCCTACATCACGCCAACCCATCACGTCTGGCAGAGCAGATCTCACAGGATAGAGATCGCGCATATCCGAATATCCAGCTTGCACCACCGGTGCGAACCGAGTCAATGTGGCCCAGTGGTCAGCACGGGTATTGAAGAGCTCTAACCTCAAGGCCCGATTTTCACGGTCCTTATCCTCGAGCATCTCAGCAGTGGTGCGAGTCCGTGAATCCTCCTGAGTGGGGTCAGCATAGATAGCCTGAAGATACCCTTGTGCTCCCGGAAGTGATCCTGGCATATACCGGAAATCAGAGTCCCGAAATAGTCCAGATCTGACTCGCATGATGGTCATCATAGAGTAGGCGGCGTCATGCACAGCCATCTCAATAGTAACCCCGAGTCCATAGGAGCAGTGAAGGGGCTCGGTGGACCCAGGATAAGATGGGAATATCCTGACAGTGCAGAGATACTGGCTTTGATTAAAGTCTCGGAATTGCTCTTCGACCGTGTACTCAGGATACCAACGGTATCCAGCCTCAGTCATTACCCTGACCAACATGGCAGTATGGCCGGGTACATCTAGGCATCGAGTCAGGCGAACCACTTGATTGAGGTCGCGAGTGGCCATCTGAAAGCACAATCATAATGCAAAGGCATTAGAATTTCTAGCAAAATTTCGGCAGCATAACAGCTGTAAATGCTCAAGAAGGATTTTGAGACATTTGACAAAGGATTTCATACACACTCAACATCATCATATCAAAGTTCTGAAACCATCCTAACAACATAACGTGGTAGAAGAACTGAACTAGGCTTGTATCCATCAACCCTATAAGGTACTACTGATTAGTAACGCGTGATCCTGATAGAGAGAATAGATCCTAATTCCTTAACCCCCGGTGGAAGAATAGACTGACTCAGATCAGAATGTCATAAGATAAAGGAGTAAAAAGAGCCTTACGTTCCAACCCACAAACAATTCCCCTACATATAACTAAAGAATTTCTAGACTCAACATCGACCAATTTGGCTTGGAGAACCTACAGGCAGTCCGGCTCTGATGCCAACGCTGTCAGGACCCCGACTCGATGTCACATCGATCTAGCCGGTAACACCTCATATCACTTTGCGACCTCACGCACGGTATCCCCACGGGTGTTGTCTTACCTTTGCCCGGGACCGTTTGCGCCTTTTGGCTCACGTATATGATAGTGTCGCTAGCATCCATATGATAAGGAGCCCGGGCTGACATGACTAGTCGTAAACCCAAAGTGGCACAGACTTACAGGGACAAGCATCCATGACCCAGCTTCGAACGTGTCGGTCATCAGCAAGTGGGTCCGGGCTGTAGCACTAGGCTAGCAGGACTCCGGTAAACCGGGCTGTAGCGGGCTAACAGGACTCCGGTACTCAATGCGTGACATTTCCCCGAAGGGACAGACACCGGAACGAAGAAGGACACATGCCGGCCAGCCTAAGTGTTCCAGAGCAGTAGCAAGCTACCATGGCTCAGCGGTAACACTAGGAGACATTTCCCGGTAAGAGAGGCTACTAAAGATAAACAACTAGATAGTCAGATCCCACACATACCAAGCATTTCAATCATACACACAATATGCTCGATATGTGCAAATACAACACGGCATCACAACATGACTCTACGACACAAGTACTTTATTTAAGGCTCAGGGAGCCATACATAATCATACACACAGGTACGGGTCTCATGACCCAGCATTCAAATCATACAGTCATACAAACCAGCAGCGGAAGTAACTTGTCTGAGTACAGACAACTAGTAAAATAAAAGAGGCTTGGAAAGCCTAGCTATACTACATGGTCCTTCACAAGCTCAGGATCACCACATGGGCCTTTAGCCTACTCGTTGATGTCAACGTCTACGTAGAACCCATCAGAAGGGGTTGCAGCGTCTTCTGTAAAATGTAAATTATAGCAACATGAGTACAAAGGTACTCAGCAAGACTTACATCAGAACCTACATACATGCATATTATCAAGAAGGGTTGGTGGAGTTATTGCAGCAAGCCAGCTTTGACTCTTGGCTAGGCTAACCTACGAGACTCCAACTTGAAATGGTTTTTGCGCACACGAGTCCATTACTCACCACTTCAATACACTACCGAGGATCCACCTCCGTCTCCCTACGGAAGAGCCATCCTCGGCACTCACACTTATCTTGAGGCTTTTAGCAGTTTCCATTTACTTGTCTATGAACTGTATAGGCAACCAAGTAGTCCTTTACTGCGGACGCGGCTATTCGAATAGATCATGATAACCCTGCAGGAGTGTACTTCTTCATACACGCTCTCACCTCTTACCGTCGTTTACACGACATGTACTCGGCAACCTTCAAGCGGAAGCCCAACGTGGGTGTCGGCCACGACCTACCTAATCACCTAAGCCTCCAGTCCAGGTTTATTGCCTATCCAGGTTCCATTCGCAGGGAGTCCGGCCGAGGTTTCCCATACGGCCCCGAACGATGTGAACAGGGTTCCCGAGATACCTAACGGGTATTCGGTACACCGTGCCACGTACCTACCGCATCACAGCCCACCCCTACGGTCAGCGCTGTCCACGGCCTCCAGTAGGCTACAAACACCAGAAACTACTTGCAGCTCCTGGACGGAGAACTAGGGTGAATAAGAAGCCGAGAGGGTCCATTGGTTTCGGGCCCAATGCATGGTAGTAGCTGATTCTTAAATCACACATACAGATCTCAGTGCTTAAGGTCGGCTTCAATGAAACAACCCACCATGTACTCCTACATGGCCTCTCATCGATACCTTTACCAAATCGTGTTCACCACACCACTCTCATTACCGACATAATCATTTCACTCTAGCCCATCACCCAGATGAACCAGACCTGACACGACTCTAAGCATAGCAGGCATAGCAAGGTAGGAACAACACATACATATGGCTCAATCAACTCCTACACATGCTAGTGGGTTTCATCTTGTTACTGTGGCAATGACAGGTCATGCAGAGGAAATGGGTTCAACTACCGTAACACACAGCAGTTTGAAACGCGTTGTCTTAATGCAGTAAAAGAGAGCAGGAGCGAGAACATGGGATTGTATCGATATGATCAAATGGTTGGTTGCTTGCCTGATGATTCGATGCACTGATACGGTTCTTCGTTAGGGTAATCACGGTACTCCTCGGAGGCAGATCCTGCCGCAAGAACACCGATATACAACCATCACCAAACAATGTGCAACAATATGGTGCATGCATGAAACATAGCAATATGAGTGTGTTGGGCTAATGCAACTAAGACCAGAAGGGTTTGAACCAATTTGAATCAAAGATTCAAATTTCAAACTCAAACATGGCCCTTTAAAGTGTTTTTCCTTGTTCTGCATTAAACATCAAGTTAACTTGTTTAGTCATGCATGAAAATAGTACAGATGGATAGATTGGATTTTTCTGATCATTTTTCATATATAATTTGTCTGATTTGGAGTTACAGAATAAAAGTTATGAATTTTTGAAGTTTAAATTATATTCTGGAATTTCCTATATTAGAATAATTCCAGAAAATCATTATTGCGTCAGCCTGACGTCAGTGTGACGTCAGCAGGTCAACGGAACACGTCAGGGTCAAACCTGACAGTGGGTCCCGCATGTCAGGGTGATTATTTTAATTAAAGTTTAATTAAAACTAAACCTGTTTAATTAACAGGGCTGGGCCCCACCTATCATTGACTCAGGGGAGTCAACCAGGGCCCACCCGTGGTCAAACCCGGGTCGGCTGCACCGGCGTTTAGCCGCCGGCGAGCCCGACGCGGCGGCGGAAGTGATTTTTGCCGTTCCGGCAACCAAACGAGCCGCGGAGGGCACTAGAGCGGAGCTGAGGTCGAGCCGCAGCTCTTGGTGGAGTCCGTTGGGGTCGGGGTGGCCGGAGTTGGCGCCGGCGACGACTTTGGCGGCCACCGGAGTTCGGCCAAAGTCGAACTTGTTGCTAGGGGGATCGGTGAGGTGCGGGGAGTGCACGGTTGGGCCTAACGCAGCGTGGTGAGTGCGTTGGACACCGCGGGTTGGCCGGAGGATGGCCGGAAGCACGTCGGCGACGAGATCCGCGGCGGTGCGTGCGTGTGATCTTCGTGCGGTGGCTACACGGCTCGGGAATGAGAGAGAGAGGGTCGGAGGGGTAGCTAGGCTCACATCGCTCCCGTAGAGGCCACCGGCGAGGTCGGGGACGAGCTGAGGCGGCGACGGCGTTGAAGGGGATCTCCGGCGACGGCGAGCTCGGGCGAGGTCGGTGCGGTGGTCTCGGGCCGCTCGAGCACACGGGGCTCGGCTAGCTCGATGAAGTGGACGGCGGCGAAGCTCCTGGACACGGCGGCACGGCGTGGGGTTGACGGAGGGCGTGGCTACGGCGAGGGGGTGGCGGCGATGGCGTCGGCCATGGCGTGGGAGAGCGAGGGAGAGGAGCTGGAGAGGAGAGGGGGTGTCTGGGGGGTTCGGGGGAGAGAGGGAGGCCGATTCACGGCGTTAGCCGGGCGAGGGAGGCGGCGAGGCGGCGAGCAGGTGCGTGGCACCCATGCGGTGCTCGCCGTCGAGCACCTGCCTGCCTGCCTGGCCGGCAAGCAGCTCGCTGGCGCGGTGCTGGGCTGGGCCGGCAGGTGGGCCGGGTGCTGGGCGCCAGGTAAGCCTTTTCCATTTTCTTTCTGTTTTCTGTTTTTTTAATACTTCTACAACTTTGTTGAATTTAATAAAATACTTAGGCCACTCCAAAAATCACCAAACTACTCCTGGTCCATAGTTGGATTATTTCCAACATGAAACATTTTAGTTTGGAGTTATTTGAGCATTTAAATATTTTATATAATTTTAAATGCCCAAATTCAAATACTTATGATTTAAATCAAAAACCCTAGGATGGCCTAGGAAAATGTGCACCACTTTTGGCAGAGGTTCTGAACCAAGACAAAAATGATGGGCATTTTAGAAGGGCATTTCAGGTTCATTGAAAAAGTTTTTTTAGTAAACCCTAATTGGTTTCAGAGGGGACTGGGGGTTCTGTCATCCCCATTTCAGGTTTCTGATGAAAGAGTAAACATGATGCAACACTCTAATGCATGGCTAACTAGGATGTGACATGAGTTGATCACAGATTTCGATTTAGGAATAACTTACACCCCAGGAAAAGCTAACGTCGTGGCTGATGCGCTAAGTCGTAAATCCTATTGTAACAACCTGATGTTACAACAAAGTCAACCGCTTCTCCATGAGGAATTTCGGAAGCTTAACCTTCACATTGTTCCTCAAGGTTTTCTTTCCACCTTGGTGGCAAAACCTACCCTTACGGATCAGATCATCAAAGCACAGAAGGTAGATCCGGGAATCTCCCGCATCAAGAGAAACATCAAGAAAGGAATTACGAATTGTTTCTCCATTAATGATCAAGGGGTCGTATACTTCGGGAATCGACTAGTGGTTCCCAAAGTGCGAAACTTGAGGCGATTGATCCTTAAGGAGGCTCATGAATCTCCTCTCACCATTCATCCCGGTAGTACCAAGATGTATCAGGACCTACGCCAGAGGTTCTGGTGGACTAGGATGAAGAGAGAAATCGCTTAGTATATTGCTAATTGCGACGTCTGTCGTCATGTAAAAGCAGAGCATCAACGGCCTGCTGGCACCCTTCAACCCTTAGCTATTCCTGAATGGAAATGGGATAAAATTGGTATGGATTTCATTACCGGTTTTCCCAGGACCAAGAGAGGGAATAATGCTATTTTCGTCGTTGTCGATCGTCTTTCCAAAGTAGCCCATTTCCTACCTGTTCGTGAGAGTATAACCGCTAGTCAGCTGGCAGACTTATACATCTCCCGAATAGTGTCTCTCCATGGTGTTCCTTTGGAAATTAACTCGGATCGAGGAAGTATTTTCACCTCTCGATTTTGGGAAAGTTTCCAAAATGCTATGGGAACCCGTCTCTCCTTTAGCACCGCTTTCCACCCTCAGTCGAGTGGTCAAGTGGAACGCGTCAACTAGATTCTAGAAGACATGCTTCGAGCCTCTGTTATCTCATTCGGAATGGATTGGGAGAAGTGCCTTCCATTTGCCGAATTCGCTTACAACAACAGCTATCAATCTAGCTTGGGTAAAGCCCCTTTTGAAGTTCTCTATGGACGACGGTGTCGAACACCCCTTAACTGGTCAGAGACCGGGGAAAGACAATTCTTTGGCCCGGATATGATTCAGGAAGCAGAAGAACAAGTTCGCATCATTCGTGAAAAGTTGAAAACAGCCCAATCTCGTCAAAAGAGTCAATATGACCGAAAACATAAGGCTATGACTTTCGAAGTTGACGAGAAGGCTTATCTTCGGGTTACCCCTCTAAAGGGAACCCATCGTTTTGGTATCAAAGGCAAATTGGCTCCTCGTTACATTGGACCTTTTTGCATTCTCGCGAAACGAGGAGAAGTTGCCTACCAGTTGGAACTACCTCCGCACCTCTCCAGAGTCCACGATGTCTTCCACGTTTCTCAACTCAGGCGTTGCTTCTCGGATCCTATCCGTGGGGTGGACCACGAAACGCTTGATCTCCAAGATAATCTTACATATCGAGAGTACCCCATTCGTATCCTCGATCAGGCCGAGCGTACCACTCGACGTCATAATATCAAGTTTCTCAAAGTACAATGGTCGCACCATTCTGAGGATGAAGCAACTTGGGAAAGGGAGGATCGTCTTCGACTTGAGTATCCCGCCTTCTTTCCGGAGGAACCCAAATCTCGGGACGAGATTCTTTCGAGTGGGGGTGAGTTGTCACATCCTAGTTAGCCATGCATTAGAGTGTTGCATCATGTTTACTCTTTCATCAGAAACCTGAAATGGGGATGACAGAACCCCCAGTCCCCTCTGAATCCAATTAGGGTTTACTAAAAACTTTTTCAATGAACCTGAAATGCCCTTCTAAAATGCCCATCATTTTTGTCTTGGTTCAGAACCTCTGCCAAAAGTGGTGCACATTTTCCTAGGCCAGCTTAGGGTTTTTGAATTAAATCATAAATATTTGAATTTGGGCATTTAAAATTATATAAAATATTTAAATGTTCAAATATCTCCAAACTAAAATGTTTCATGTTGGAAATAATCCAACTATGGACCAGGAGTAGTTTGGTGATTTTAGGAGTAGCCTAAGTATTTTATTTAATTCAGCAAAGTTGCAGAAGTATTAAAAAAACAGAAAACAGAAAGAAATGGAAAAAGCTTACCTGGCGCCTGCTCCCGGCCCACCTGCCGGCCCAGCCCAGCGCCGCTGCAGCGAGCTGCTTGCCGGCCAGGCAGGCAGGCAGGTGCCCGACGGCGACCGCAGCGCGCGCCACGCACCTGCTCGCCGCCTCGCCGCTCCCGCGCCCGATGACGTCGTGGACCGGCCTCCCTCGCTCCCCCGAACCTCCCAGACACCCCCTCTCCTCTCCAGCTCCTCCCCCTCGCGCTCCCCCGCCATGGCCGACGCCACCATCGCCGTACCTTCGTCGTAGCCGTGCTCCCCGCCGCCCGTGCGTCCTCTCACCGTGTCCAGGAGCTCCGCCGCTGTCCACTCCATCGAGCAAGCCGAGCCCCGAGCGCTCGCAACGCCCGAGTCCACCGCAACGCCCTCGCCCGAACCGCCGTCGCCGGAGATCCCCTTCAACGCCGTCGTCGCTCCGGTCCATCTCCGGCCACACCAAGGGCTTCGTCGCACTCACTGTGAGCTTAGCCATCTTCCCCTTCCTTCCGTTCTTGCTCCCGAGCCGTGTAGCAACCTCCCGGAGCTCAACCGCACCCACCGCCGTGGAGCTCGTCGCCGACGTGCTCCCGGTTATCCTCCAGCCACTCCACGGTGTCCATCATACTCACCGTGTTCCGTAGCACCTAGCTAGCTACTCCCCGAGCCTCACCGACCCCTCTAGCGTCAAGTTCGTCTTCGGCCGAACCCCGGTGGCCGCCAAAGCCGTCGCCGGCGCCAACTCCGGCCACCCCGACCCCAACGGACTCCACCAAGAGCTGTGGCTTGTCCTCAGCTCCACTCCGGTGGTCTCCGCGACCCATTTGGTGGCCGAAACGGCCAAAACCACTTCCGCCGCCGCGTCGGGCTCGCCGGCGGCTAAACGCCGGTGCAGCCGACCCGGGTTTGACCACGGGTGGGCCCTGGTTGACTCCCCTGAGTCAATGACAGGTGGGGCCCAGCCCTGTTAATTAAACAGGTTTAGTTTAATTAAACTTTAATTAATTTAATCACCCTGACATGCGGGACCCACTGTCAGGTTTGACCCGGACGTGTTCTATTGACCTGCTGACGTCACACTGACGTCAGGCTGACGCAATAATTGCTTTTCTGGACTTATTCTAATATAGGAAATTCCATAATATAATTTAAACTTCAAAAATTCATAACTTTTATTCTGTAACTCCAAATCAGACAAATTATATATGAAAAATGATCAGAAAAATCCAATCTATCCATCTGTACTATTTTCATGCATGATTAAACAAGTTAACCTGATGTTTAATACAGAACAAGGAAAAACACTTTAAAGGGGCCATGTTTGAGTTTGAAATTTGAATCTTTGATTCAAATTGGTTCAAACCCTTCTGGTCTTAGTTGCATTAGCCCAACACACTCATATTGCTATGTTTCATGCATGCATCATATTGTTGCACATTGTTTGGTGATGGTTGTGTATCAGTGTTCTTTGCGGCAGGTTCTGCCTCCGAGGAGTATCGTGATTACCCTAACGAAGAACCGTATCAGTGCATCGAACCATCAGGCAAGCAACCAACCATTTGATCATATCGATACAATCCCATGTTCTCGCTCCTGCTCTCTTTTACTGCATTAAGACAACGCGTTTCAAACTGCTGTGTGCTACGGTAGTTGAACCCACTCCCTCTGCATGACCTGTCATTGCCACAGTAACTAGATGAAACCCACTAGCATGTGTAGGAGTTGATTGAGCCATATGTATGTGTTGTTCCTACCTTGCTATGCCTGCTATGCTTAGAGTCGTGTCAGGTCTGGTTCATCTGGGTGATGAGCTAGAGTGAAATGATTGTGTCAGTAATAAGAGTGGTGTGGTGAACACGATTTGGTAAAGGTATCGATGAGAGGCCATGTAGGAGTACATGGTGGGTTGTTTCATTGAAGCCGACCTTAAGCACTGAGATCTGTATGTGTGATTTAAGAATCAGCTACTACCATGCATTGGGCCCGAAACCAATGGACCCTCTCGGCTTCTTATTCACCCTAGTTCTCCGTCCAGGAGTTGCAAGTAGTTTCTGGTGTTTGTAGCCTACTGGAGGCCGTGGACAGTGCTGACCGTAGGGGTGGGCTGTGATGCGGTAGGTCCGTGGCCGGGTGTACCGAATACCCGTTAGGTATCTCGGGAACCCTGTTCACATCGTTCGGGGCCGTATGGGAAACCTCGGCCGGACTCCCTGCGGATGGAACCTGGATAGGCGATAAACCTGGACTGGAGGCTTAGGTGGTTAGGTAGGTCGTGGCCGACACCCACGTTGGGCTTCTGCTTGAAGGTTGCCGAGTACATGTCGTGTAAACGACGGTAAGTGGTGAGAGCGTGTATGAAGAAGTACACCCCTGCAGGGTTATCATGATCTATTCGAATAGCCGCGTCCGCGGTAAAGGACTACTTGGTTGCCTATACAGTTCATAGACAAGTAAATGGAAACTACTAAAAGACTCAAGATAAGTGTGAGTGCCGAGGAGGGCTCTTTCGTAGGAAGACGGAGGTGGATCCTCGGTAGTGTATTGAATGGGTGAGTAGTGGACTCGTGTGCGCAAAACCATTTCGAGTTGGAGTCTCGTAGGTTAGCCTAGCCAAGAGTCAAAGCTGGCTTGCTGCAACAACTCCACCAACCCTTCTTGATAATATGCATGTATGTAGGATCTGATGTAAGTCTTGCTGAGTACCTTTGTACTCATGTTGCTATAATTTACATTTTTACAGAAGACGCTGCAACCCCTTCTGATGGGTTCAACGTAGACATTGACATCAACGAGTAGGCTAAGGCCCAGGTGGTGATCCTGAGCTTGTGAAGGACCTCGTAGTATAGCTAGGCTTTCCAAGCCTCTTTTATTTTACTAGTTGTCTGTACTCAGACAAGTTACTTTCGCTGCTGGTTTGTATGACTGTATGACTCGAATGCTGGGTCGTGTGACCCGTACCTTTGTGTATGTTATGTATGGCTCTCTGAGCCTTAAATAAAGTACTTGTGTCATAGAGTCATGTTGTGATGCCTTGCTGTATTTGCACATATCGAGCATATTGTGTGTATGTTTGAAATGCTTGGTATGTGTGGGATCTGACTATCTAGTTGTTTATCCTTAGTAGCCTCTCTTACCGGGAAATGTCTCCTAGTGTTACCACTGAGCCATGGTAGCTTGCTACTGCTCGGGAACACTTAGGTTGGCCGGCATGTGTCCTTCTCCGTTCCTGTGTCTGTCCCTTCGGGGAAATGTCACGCATTGAGTACCGGAGTCCTGTTAGCCCGCTACAACCCAGTTTACCGGAGTCCTGCTAGCCCAGTGCTACAGCCCGGACCCACTTGCTGATGACCGACACGTTCGTTGCTGGGTCATGGATGCCTGTCCCTGTAAGTCTGTGCCACTTTGGGTTTACGACTAGTCATGTCAGCCCGGGCTCTTTATCATATGGATGCTAGCGACACTATCATATACGTGAGCCAAAAGGCGCAAACGGTCCCGGGCAAAGGTAAGGCGACACCCGTGGGGATACCGTGCGTGAGGCCGCAAAGTGATATGAAGTGTTACAAGCTAGATCGATGTGACATCAAGTCGGGGTCCTGACAAGTTAAATGCCGAAAACAAAGATAAGGTGTTACATAGCGATGACGAGGAGGAGCCCCGGCCGCAGAACACCGGAGGACAGAAGAGGTTCCCCCCACAAGTGCGGACGATGAACATGATATATGCAACCCACATCCCCAAGAGGGAGCGGAAGCGTGCACTAAGCGACGTATATGCGTTGGAGCCAGTCGCCCCAAAGTTCAACCCATGGTCCTCCTATCCGATCACCTTCGATCGCAGGGACCACCCCACTAGTATCCGTCATGGCGGATTCGCCGCACTGGTCCTAGACCCAATCATCGACGGATTTCACCTCACTCGAGTCCTTATGGACGGTGGCAGCAGCCTAAACCTGCTTTATCTGGACACAGTGCGCAAAATGGGTATAGACCCCTCAAGGATCAAACCCACAAAAATGACCTTCAAAGGCGTCATACCAGGTGTAGAGGCCCATTGCACAGGCTCAGTCACACTGGAAGTGGTCTTCGGATCCCCGGATAACTTCCGAAGCGAGGAGTTAATCTTTGATTTAGTCCCGTTCCGCAGTGGCTATCATGCACTGCTCGGACGAACCGCATTTGTGAGATTCAATGCGGTACCGCATTATGCATACCTCAAGCTCAAGATGCCAGGACCTCGGGGGGGCGGGGGGTCATCACAGTCAATGGAAACACAGAGCGCTCTCTCCGCACGAAGGAGCATACTGCGGCCCTCGCAGTAGAAGCACAAAGTAGCCTCTTCGGGCAATCCACCAGTTCGGCGATTAAACACCCGCACACCTTCAAGCGCGCCCGGAGTAATCTGCAACAAGACCGCCTGGCACGTTCCGAGCTCGCATAGCAATGCGGCCCCCACCCCAGTCCCAGCCAAACGGCGAAATCCGCGCCACGCGTACATAATTACGCATTGAAAATACCATGGGTATAGGTGGGGGGCACGACTACGGCACGCCCCAAAACACGGCTCAACCGCACTAGGGGCTTCCTGCTTTGTTATTTTTTCTCTCTATCAGGACTTTACTCTCTGGAAACCCCGTTCGGCAGTACAATTGCCGGACACACGATACAACAACCAAGGAGGCAGAAAGCTATGTCGCACCATGGAATTCCCAGGTGGTCTCTGATAACGAATGAAATACCTGCTTTAAATACCATTCCTCAGCTTGCCCTTGGAGGGGACATGTCAAATAGTCCTACTTTTTGCTTATCGCACTACTTGTATCATTATGCTTCGACGGACCTTTTTGAATAAACAATGCATAGCACTAGACTATTACTACATTCTCTATTCTTTTATATATATATTTGTTCATTCATGGCATTCAGCATTCGTAGACTCTGGTACGGCCAATACGCCAGGGGCTTAAGCGTACCCCATAATACGGCGTGAGAAGTCTGAACACTTTCGACAGTGCGGCACCCCGAACTTATAGCATTATATGCATCAGCTCCGAATCATGTCTTGGGTCAATAGTTGGGTTTGCCCGGCTCCCATGTTTTGGTACCTTACATTCCGCTATATCGGCTAAGGTAGCACTGGGAGAACTACTGCGATTGTGCCCCGGTTCATCTGGGCAAGCACCTCAGTAGAGAAAGCTAAAACTGACTATCATGATAAGGCGAGAGCTGGTCACTGTTCGAGAGGTCTCGAGTCCCTAAAGACTTATGCCGCTTAGGGCGAGGAGTCGGCTTTCTCCGGCTTAGGCGTGTATAGCACCCCGAATTCAGCCTTCTGAATACTAGGGGCTTCACCAAAATTTAAAATTGTAGACTTCTATGGCTAAGTGAGAGTGATAAAGCATTATAGTCCGATTGCCTTGTTCGTTGCGCTGAGCACCTCCCTCGAAGGACCCAACAATGGGAAAAAGAGTGCTCAGATTTATCCCGAACACCCTAGCACTCGTGGCATGGGGGCAGAAGCCGACGACTGGACATCTCTCAAATTTGATAAACAGCCGCACAGAAGGTAATATTTTAAATTCAACTAAGTGTTGCATAGCGCACATGAACAAGTTTTCATAATACAGGATCACACGAGCAAGTTCATTCAAAAATTACATCCTTCTCACACTCGTCCGCCACAAGATGGGCACCCTTCAGGACACCCTCATAATACATTTCAGGGTGGCGATGCTCCTTGCCCTACGGCGGCCCCTCCTTCACCAGCTTCTCGGCGTCCATCTTGGCCCAGTGCACCTTCGCACGGGCAAAAGCCCGGTGTGCACCTTCGATGCAGAAGGACCGCTTTATGACTTCCAGCCGTGGGCAGGCATCCACAAGCTGCCTCACCAGGTCGAAGTAGCTATTGGGAAGGGAGTCGCCAGGCCACATCCGTACTATAAGGCCCCTCATGGCCTATTCGGCCGCCTTGTGCAGCTCGACGAGTTGCTTCAGCTTGTCGCTCACAGGCATCGGGTGTTCGGTCCCAGTATACTGAGACCACAACAACTTCTCCGTCGAGCTTCCCTCCTCGGCCTGGTAGTACTTTGCTGCATCTGACACGCTGCAGGGCAAATCTGCGAATGCTCCTGGAGAGCTCCGGACTCAGGTAAGTAACAAGTAATTTACTTTCACATGCTTTCTTTGCATAATGAATGCCTTACCCGCCACTATCTTCCTCATCGCCTCAATTTCCTGGAGGGCCTTTTGGGCTTCAGCCTTGGCACGCTTTGTGCTCTCGAGGGCCGCGGCAAGCTCGGACTCTCGCGTCTTCGAGTCAAGCTCCAAAGTCTCGTGCTTCTTCACGAGAGCCTGGAGCTCTTGCTGCACCTCGCCCACCCGTGCCTCCTGTTTCTCCCGCTCGGTGCGCTCCCTGGCCGCTTTGTTTTCGGCCTCGAACAGCGCTTGCTTCAGGGTTGCCACTTCGGTCGTGGCCCCTGGCACATCCATGATGATCCTATCATTTTGCAACCACATCTTTATATATATATAGACAAGGTATTACTTACCTTTGTTCTCCTCGAGCTGCCTTCTTGGCAAGTCCGAGCTCTTTCTCGGACTGCTCGAGGTTCTGCTTCAGTGCGGCGACCTTCGCAGTCAGTGCGGCAGAGGTCAGCAGCGAAGCCTGCATACGCATACAGACATACTTATATTAGACTCCTGCAAATATTATTTGATCCTCTATTCGTCTTTTCTTTCTGAACACCAAACAGAGCATCAGGGGCTATTGTCTATGCGGTAATATTTTCCTATATTTTAAGTACTTACATCAAAGCCTGTTAGAAGGCTGGCATAGGCTTCAGTTAGTCCGCTCTTGGCAGACTAAACCTTCTTGATCACTGCACTCATAATAGTGCGGTGCTCTTCATCGATGGAAGCACCGCGAAGCGCTCCCAGTAGGTTATCCGGTGCCTCTGGATGGACAGAGGTCACCGGCATCGGCGGCTTGCCCCTCTTGGAAGGGGGCCGCCTGCCGGAGTCCGGAACCACTGGAGGTTCCGGCGCGGTGTTCGGCTGAGGGCCAAACTTGGAGCCCTTGGGAGTCTTGCTCCCTTTGCGCCTGGAGTCTGGAAGGTCGCCTTGAGGCGCCTCCAGGACTACCTCCCCTCGGTTCGGTGCCCCTTGAGACAATACCTCGACATTGTCCGTAGGGCGAGGAGAGGAGGCGGTTGGAAGTGACTCGCTATTCATATCCGACGAGTCCAAGGAACCGTCCGACGAGGATACGTCGATGCGGGCTCAGGGCGGACTGCATGATCATATTCGACGTTAGGAGAAGCAGTGCAATAAAAGTATGCTATGAGTTACTCTGGTATCCAAATACTTACAACTTCGCCAGGGGCTTGGCCCTGAGTAACCACTCATCTTCGCTGTTGGCGACGGTGGTGGAACAGTCCGGAAGGAGAGTCCTTCCCTTCTTGGACCCTCCGGCCTCCCCGGTTGGGGCGGCCTTCCTTTTCCTGTCTCCCCCGGCTGGAGGGGGAGAACCATCATCTTCCTCCTCCTCGTTTTCACGGGAGGAGTGCATCTCGGAGTTATCGGATGATGAGTCCGATACCACCTGGCGCCGGGAACTCTTTTGGGTTCCCGTGGCCTTCTTCTTGATCTTCTTCTCCGGCACCTCATAAGGAGCCGGAGTCCGCATCTCCGTCAGGAGAGCATCTGCAGGGTCTTCGGGCAGAGGGGTCGGGCAGTCAATCTGCTCTAATGTCTCCACTCAGTCCTGTCAAAGGCATGGGAGCTCAGACCCCGCACATGGTTAAACTATGGAAAATAAATACCCTACGAGGTGTACAGAACTTAGCGGATTCGCAGGGCGCGTCGCGCTTAGCCCGCGGTCCTCGGTAAGGGGAGGGGGGACCTCGGCGCCCTTGAACATCACCTTCCAGACGTCCTTATGCGTCGTGTCGAAGAGCTCGCGTAGAGTCTGGTGCTGGGCCGGGTCGAACTCCCATAAGTTGAAAGCCCGTCATTGACACGGGAGGATCCGGCGGAAGAGCAAGACCTGGACTATGTTGACAAGCTTGAGTTTCTTGCCCATCATGTTCCGGATACACTTCTGGAGTCCGTCCAGCTCCACCGATGAGCCCCAGGACAGGCCCTTCTCCTTCCAGCAAGTGAGCCGCGTGGGGATTCTGGATCAAAACTCGGGGGCCGCCACCCAGTTGGTGTCGCACGGCTCGGTGATGTAGAACCACTCCGATTGCCACCCCTTTATGGTCTCCACGTAGGAGCCCTCGAGCCATGTAACATTGTGCATTTTGCCCACCATGGCTCCGCCGCATTCCGCTTGTTGGCCGCCTACTACCTTCGGTTTGACATTGAAGGTCTTCAGCCATAGGCCGAAGTGGAGCTGGACGCGGAGGAAAGCCTCGCACACGACGATGAACGCCGAGATGTTGAGGATGAAATTCGGAGCTAGATGATGGAAGTCCAGCCCATAATAGAACATAAGGCCGCGGACGAATGGATGGAGGGGAAACCCCAGTCCACGGACGAAGTGGGTGAGGAAAACCACCCTTTCGTAAGGTTCCGGGGTAGGGACGATCTGCCCCGCGGCTGGCAGCCGGTGCGCAATATCCGCGGCTAAGTATCCGGTCCCGCGCAGCTTTTTGATGTCTCCCTCCGTAATGGAGGAGACCATCCACTTGCCTCCTGCTCCGGACATGTTTGGAGAGGGTTGAGGAGAAGGATGTGGACTTGGGCGCTGGAGCTTGGGTGCGCGAGAATGGATGAGCGAGGAGGAAGAAGGCGTGGGTAGAAAAAGGTGAACCCTTATCCCTTTATAAGGGCGGCCGAAACTATGCGCCCCCACCAGCCTGGTAAAACTCGCTTGTCCCCCAAGCGCCGTAATTGGTGGCGCGGTTGGGTTACTCACATCCGTATTGATGGGAATCCCGTAATAAGGGGACATGATCTCTGCTTCGACAAAACGTGCCAAGGAAACCGCCTCACGAAACACGCTGAGGTTGGTTGTGAAAAACGATTCGAATGGTGACCTGGTTGTGGTGTGATGTCACACTGCGGAGTGCGTCGGTAGATTAGATTTGTGAAAATATTATTATCTCTACGGTTGCATGTGGAACTTGTTTTGTAGAGCCGGACACAATCCTCGTGTTCAAAATCTTCTATGAAGTATTCGGAGGAGGAACCTGCCTTGCAATGCCGAAGACAATCTGCGCGCCGGACTCATCGTCATTGAAGCCTGGTTTAGGGGCTACTGAGGGAGTCCTGGACTAGGGGGTATCCGGACAGCCGGATTATATCCTTTGGCCGGACTGTTGGACTATGAAGATACAAGATTGAAGACTTCATCCTGTGTCCGGATGGGACTCTCCTTGGCGTGGAAGGCAAGCTTGGCAATACGGATATGTAGATCTCCTTCCTTATAACCGACTCTATGTAACCCTAGCCCCCTCCAGTGTCTATATAAACCAGAGGGTTTAGTCCGTAGGACCAACAACAATCATACCATAGGCTAGCTTCTAGGGTTTAGCCTCTCTGATCCCGTGGTAGATCAACTCTTGTACTACTCATATTATCAAGAACAATCAAGCAGGACGTAGGGTATTACCTCCATCAAGAGGGCCCGAACCTGGGTAAACAACGTGTCCCCTGCCTCTTGTTACCATCCACCTAGACGCATAGTTCGGGACCCCCTACCCGAGATCCGCCGGTTTTGACACCGACACCCCAAAAGGGACTAAACAATTCCAATAGAAATCATAAAGTGACATCTCCTTATGCTCATCATATAAATGAAATTCCACCGTAGGTGGTGAGTTCTTAGAATGAAAATGAAAGTTTTGCACAAAGGTATTTGTGAGCAAGAGATACTGATCGCGTTGGTCGTGGAGGAAAGCGGTAAGGCCTGCAGTCTGAGCCAACTCATGAAAATCTTCATAAATCCCGGCTGCTCTTAAGAAATCCTCGGAAGGCCATTCACACGCCCGAACCTCCGTGGTGCGCAGCAAATTATACTTAGGCTTCGGTGCCTTTTCCTTCAAGCTTTGGCTCGATGAGCCCCTCAATAATCTCCTCATCATTTTCTGAAAAATTCTGAATTTTTTAGTAACTTCAAAATAAAAGTAAACCAAACTCAATAATATTGATAGCAACCACTCCTACAAGTGCCTAGGGCCTATATCATGCATCAAAACTACTTTTGACCATATAAATTTGACATGCAAGCTCAAGAACAGGGTCACCTAAGCAGCAAAAATTTGCAATGAATAAATCACTAGAACAAAAACTAATTGGACCAATGGAGGAGTCACATACCAAGGAACAATCTCCCCAAGAAGTTTTGTGAGAGGTGCTTTGAGCAAGGAGATCGAAAATGGCAGCAAAGAGGGCTGGAACTCGTGCTTGAGTTGATTTTTCGTGTTTGTGGGAGGAACAAGAAGAGGATGGGTGCAGGAATAAGTGGAGGAGGGCCACCGTGGGCCCACGAGGCAGGGGGGTGCACCCTAGGGGGGTGGGCGCGCCATCCACCCTCGTGGAAAGGTGGTTGGCCCCCTGCTGTGTTCTTTGTTCCATAAATCCTCAAATATTCTAGAAAAAATCATATTTAATTTTCAGGGCATTTGGAGAACTTCTATTTTCGAGGTTTTTTTATATTGCACGGATAATTAGATAACAGACAGAAAATTATTTATTTTTACTTTATTTCAACTAAATAACAGAAAGTATAGATATGGAACAGAAGGTTGTGCTTCTAGTTTCATCCATCTCATGCTCGTCAAAAGGAATCCACTAACCAGGTTGATCAAGTCTTGTTAACAAACTCATTCCGATTAACATGAAACCGGAGAAATTTCGAATAACACTAGGTTACCTCAACGGGGATATGCACATCCCCAATAATAAGTATATCATATTTCTTCTTGAGAGTAGGAAGAGGAAATTCAAAACCTCCAAATATAATCGATGGAATTTTTCCGATAGAATTGATACTATGAACTTGAGGTTGTTTCCTCAGAAAGTGTATCGTATGCTCATTACCATTAACATGAAAAGTGACATTGCCTTTGTTGCAATCAATAACAGCCCCTGCAGTATTAAGAAAAGGTCTTCCAAGAATAATAGACATACTATCGTCCTCGGGAATATCAAGAATAACAAAGTCCGTTAAAATAGTAACGTTTGCAACCACAACAGGCACATCCTCACAAATACCGACAGGTATAGTAGTTGATTTATCAGCCATTTGCAAAGATATTTCAGTAGGTGTCAACTTATTCAAGTCAAGTCTATGATATAAAGAGAGAGGCATAACACTAACATTGGCTCCAAGATCACATAAAGCAGTTTTAACATAGTTTCTTTTAATGGAGCATGGTATAGTAGGTACTCCTGGATCTCCAAGTTTCTTTGGTATTCCACCCTTAAAAGTATAATTAGCAAGCATGGTGGAAATTTCAGCTTCTGGTATGTTTCTTTTATTTGTAACAATATCTTTCATGTACTTAGCATAAGGATTCATTTTGAGCATATCAGTCAATCGCATACGCAAAAAGATAGGTCTAGTCATTTCAGCAAAGCGCTCAAAATCCTCATCATCCTTTTTCTTGGATGGTTTGGGAGGAAAAGGCATGGGTTTCTGAACCCAAGGCTCTCTTTATTTACCATGTTTCCTAGCAACAAAATCTTTTTTATCATAACGTTGATTCTTTGATTGTGGGTTATCAAGATCAACAGCAGGTTCAATTTCTACATCATTATCATTACTAGGTTGAGCATTATTATGAACATCATCATTACCATTTTCATTAGGTTCATTTTCATTGCCAGATTGTGTTTCAACATCAGACATAGAGATATCATTTGGATTATCATGTGGTTCAGCAATAGGTTCACTAGAAGTTTGCACAATTCTATCATTTTTTTTCTTTTTCTTCTTTTTAGAAGAACTAGGTGCATCAATTTTATTTCTCTGAGAATCTTTCTCAATTCTCTTAGGTTGGCCTTCAGGATAGAAAGGTTCCTAAGTCATTCAACCAGTTCTAGTAGCCACTTTAACAGCATAATTATTTTTCTTACTATTCATCTCATTGAGCAATTCCTTTTGAGCTTTAAGTACTTGTTCTACTTGAGTGGTAACCATAGAAGCATGTTTGCTAACAAGTTTAAGTTCACATCTAATATTAGCCATATAATCACCCAAGTGTTTAATCATATCAGCATCTTGTTTTAATTGTCTACCAAAATAAGCATTGAAGTCTTCTTGCTTAAACATGAAATTATCAAACTCATCCAAGCATTGACTAGCAATTTAGGAGGGATTTCAGCTTTATCATATCTATAGAGAGAATTTACCTTTACTACCTGCGTAGGGTTATCGGGGTCTGGAGGTTCTTCAATAAATAAAGGATCAAGATCATATGTTTCTTCAATAGGCGGTAAATTAAGACCATGTATTTCTTCAATAGGAGGTAAATTCTTAACATCTTCAGCTTTAATACCTTTTTCTTTCATAGATTTCTTTGCCTCTTGCATATCTTCGGGACTGAGAAATAGAACACCTCTCTTCTTCGGAGTTGGTTTAGGAATAGGATCATTAATTGGAGTAGGAGCTCGCTCAGGAGGTGCCCAATTATTTTCATTTGTCAACATATTATTCAATAAGATTTCAGCTTCATCCGGTGTTCTTTCCCTGAAAAGAGAACCAGCACAACTATCCAGGTAATCTCTGGAAGCATCGGTTAGTCCATTATAAAAGATATCAAGTATTTCATTTTTCTTAAGAGGATGATCAGGCAAAGCATTAAGTAACTTGAGAAGCCTCCCCCAAGCTTGTGGGAGACTCTCTTCTTTAATTTGCACAAAGTTGTATATTTCCTTTAAAGCAGCTTGTTTCTTATGAGCAGGGAAATATTTAGCAGAGAAGTAGTAAATCATATCCTGGGGACTACACACACAACCAGGATCAAGAGAATTAAACCATATCTTAGCATCACCCTTTAATGAGAACGGAAATATTTTAAGGATATAAAAGTAGCGAGATCTCTCATCATTAGTGAACAGGGTAGCTATATCATTTAATTTAGTAAGATGTGCCACAACAGTTTTAGATTCATAGCCATGGAAAGAATCAGATTCAACTAAAGTAATTATATCAGGATCAATAGAGAATTCATAATCCTTATCAGTAACACAGATAGGTGATGTAGCAAAAGCAGGGTCAGGTTTCATCCTAGCATTTAGAGATTGCTTATTCCATTTAGCTAATAACCTTTTGAGTTCATATCTATCTTTGCAAGATAAAATAGCTAAAGAAGCTTCTTGATCAAATAAATAACCCTTAGGAATAACAAGTGATTCTTCATCATCACTTTCATCATCATAATCAGATTCAATATTTTCAATCTCTCTAGCCCTAGCAAGTCGTTCCTCGAGAAAATCACCAAGTGGCGCAGTAGTATCAAGCATAGAAGTAGTTTCATCATAAGTATCTTGTATAGCAGAAGTAGCATCATCAATAACATGCGACATATCAGAACGAATAGCAGAAGCGGGTTTAGGTGTCGCAAGCTTACCCATAACAGAAGGTGAATCAAGTGCAGAGCTAGAAGGCAGTTCCTTACCTCCCCTCGTAGTTGAGGGATAAATCTTGGTTCTTGGATCTTTCAAGTTCTTCATAATGATAAGCAGATATAAATCCCAAGTGACTCAAAGAATAGAGCTATGCTCCCCGGCAACGGTGCCAGAAATTAGTCTTGATAACCCACAAGTATAGGGGATCGCAACAGCTTTCGAGGGTAGAGTATTCAACCCAAATTTATTGATTCGACACAAGGGGAGCCAAAGAATATTCTCAAGTATTAGCAGCTGAGTTGTCAATTCAACCACACCTGGAAACTTAGTATCTGCAGCAAAGTGTTTAGTAGCAAAGTAATATAATAGTGATGGTAACGGTAACAAAAGAGTAACGAAAGCAAAGTAATGTTTTTGGTATTTTGTAGTGATTGTAACAATAGCAACGGGAAAGTAAATAAGCGTAAACCAGTATATGGAAAGCTCATAGGCATCGGATCAATGATGGATAATTATGTCGGATGTGGTTCATCATGTAACAGTCATAACATAGGGTGACACAGAACTAGCTCCAATTCATCAATGTAATGTAGGCATGTATTCTGAATATAGTCATACGTGCTTATGGAAAAGAACTTGCATGACACATCTTTTGTCCTACCTTCCCGTGGTTGCGGGGTCCTAATGGAAACTAAGGGATATTAAGGCCTCCTTTTAATAGAGAACCGGAACAAAGCATTAGCACATAGTGAATACATGAACTCCTCAAACTACGGTCATCACCGGTAAGTATCCTGATTGTTGTCACTTCGGGGTTAACGGATCATAACACATAATAGGTGACTATAGACTTGCAAGATAGGATCAAGAACTCTCATATATTGATGAAAACATAATAGGTTCAGATCTGAAATCATGGCACTCGGGCCCTAGTGACAAGCATTAAGCATAGCAAAGTCATAGCAACATCAATCTCAGAACATAGTGGATACTAGGGATCAAACCCTAACAAAACTAACTCGATTACATGATAAATCTCATCCAACCCATCACCATCCAGCAAGCCTATGATGGAATTACTCACGCACAGCGGTGAGCATCATGAAATTGGTGATGGAGGATGGTTGATGATGACGACGGCGACGAATACCCCTCTCCGGAGCCCCAAACGGACTCCAGATCAGCCCTCCCGAGAGGTTTTAGGGCTTGGCGGAGGCTCCATATCATAAAATGCGATGAAATCTTCTCTCTTATTTTTTCTCCTTGAAAGCAGATATATAGAGTTGGAGTTGGAGTCGGGAGGTCAACAGGGGGCCCACTATTGGGTTTCATAGTAATTTCAAAAAAATTCCTACGTACACGCAAGATCATGGTGATGCATAGCAACGAGAGGGGAGAGTGTGATCTACGTACCCTTGTAGATCGACAATGGAAGCGTTTGGTTGATGTAGTCGTACGTCTCCACGGCCCGACCGATCAAGCACCGAAACTATGGCACCTCTGAGTTCTAGCACAGGTTCAGCTCGACGACGATCCCCGGACTCCGATCCAGCAAAGTGTCAGGGAAGAGTTCCGTCAGCACGACGGCATGGTGACGATCTTGAAGCACTACCGTCGCAGGGCTTCGCCTAAGCACCACTACAATATTATCGAGGACTATGGTGGAAGGGGGCACCGCACACGGCTAAGAATATGATCACGTGGATCAACTTGTGTCTCTAGGGGTGCCCCCTGCCCCCGTATATAAAGGAGCAAGGGGAGGAGGCCGGCCGGCCCTATAGGCGCGCCAAGGAGGAGTCCTCCTCCTAGTAGGAGTAGGACTCCTACTAGGAGGGGGGAAAGAAGTGGGGAGGGAGAGGGAAAGGGGGGGCGCCGCCCCCCTCTCCTAGTCCAATTCGGACCAAGGGGGAGGAGGCGCGCGGCCCACCTTTGGCTGCCCCTCTCTCTCCACTAAGGCCCATATGGCCCATTACTTCTCCCGGGGGGTTCCGGTAACCCTCCAGCTCTCCGGTTTTCTCCGAAATCACCCGGAACACTTCCGGTGTCCGAATATAGCCGTCCAATAAATCAATCTTTATGTCTCGACCATTTCGAGACTCCTCGTCATGTCCGTGATCACATCCGGGACTCCGAACTAACTTCGGTACATCAAAACTCATAATATAACTGTCATCAAAACCTTAAGCATGCGGACCCTACGGGTTCGAGAACAATGTAGACATGACCGAGACACGTCTCTGGTGAATAACCAATAGCGGAACCTGGATGCTCATATTGGCTCCTACATATTCTACGAAGATCTTTTATCGGTCAGACCGCATAACAACATACGTTGTTCCCTTTGTCATCGGTATGTTACTTGCCTGAGATTCGATCATCGGTATCCCATACCTAGTTCAATCTCGTTACCGGCAAGTCTCTTTACTCGTTCCGTAATACATCATCTCACAACTAACTCATTAGTTGCAATGCTTGCAAGGCCTATGTGATGTGCATTACCGAGAGGGCCCAGAGATACTTCTCCGACAATTGGAGTGACAAATCCTAATCTCGAAATACGCCAACCCAACATGTACCTTTGGAGACACCTGTAGAGCTCCTTTATAATCACCCAGTTATGTTGTGACGTTTGGTAGCACACAAAGTGTTCCTCCGGCAAACGGGAGTTGCATAATCTCATAGTCATAGGAACATGTATAAGTCATGAAGAAAGCAATAGCAACATACTAAACGATCGGGTGCTAAGCTAATGGAATGGGTCATGTCAATCAGATCATTCATCTAATGATGTGATCCTGTTAATCAAATGACAACTCTTTGTCCATGGTTAGGAAACATAACCATCTTTGATTAACAAGCTAGTCTATTAGAGGCATACTAGTGACACTCTGTTTGTCTATGTATTCACACATGTATTATGTTTCTGGTTAATACAATTCTAGCATGAATAATAAACTTTTATCATGATATATAAGGAAATAAATAATAACTTTATTATTGCCTCTAGGGCATATTTCCTTCAGTCTCCCACTTGCACTAGAGTCAATAATCTAGATTACACAGTAATGATTCTAACACCCATGGAGCCTTGGTGTTGATCATGTTTTGCTCATGGAAGAGGCTTAGTCAACGGGTCTGCTACATTCAGATCCGTGTGTATCTTGCAAATCTTTATGTCTCCCACCTGGACTAGATCCCGGATGGAATTGAAGCGTCTCTTGATGTGCTTGGTTCTCTTGTGAAATCTGGATTCCTTTGCCAAGGCAATTGCACCAATATTGTCACAAAAGATTTTCATTGGACCCGATGCACTAGGTATGACACCTAGATCGGATATGAACTCCTTCATCCAGACTCCTTCATTCGCTGCTTCCGAAGCAGCTATGTATTCCACTTCACACGTAGATCCTGCCACGACGCTCTGTTTAGAACTGCACCAACTGACAGCTCCACCGTTTAATGTAAACACGTATCCGGTTTGCGATTTAGAATCGTCCGGATCAGTGTCAAAGCTTGCATCAACGTAACCGTTTACGATGAGCTCTTTGTCACCTCCATATACGAGAAACATATCCTTAGTCCTTTTCAGGTACTTCGGGATGTTCTTGACCGTTGTCCAGTGATCCACTCCTGGATTACTTTGGTACCTCCCTGCTAGACTTATAGCAAGGCACACATCAGGTCTGGTACACAGCATTGCATACATGATAGAGCCTATGGCTGACGCATAGGGAACATCTTTCATTTTCTCTCTATCTTCTGCAGTGGTCGGGCCTTGAGTCTGACTCAACTTCACACCTTGTAACACAGGCAAGAACCCTTTCTTTGCTTGATCCATTTTGAACTTCTTCAAAATCTTGTCAAGGTATGTGCTTTGTGAAAGTCCAATTAAGCGTCTTGATCTATCTCTATAGATCTTTATGCCTAATATGTAAGCAGCTTCACCGAGGTCTTTCATTGAAAAACTCTTATTCAAGTATCCCTTTATGCTATCCAGAAATTCTATATCATTTCCAATCAGTAATATGTCATCCACATATAATATCAGAAATGCTACAGAGCTCTCACGCACTTTCTTGTAAATACAGGCTTCTCCAAAGGTATGTATAAAACCAAATGCTTTGATCACACTATCAAAGCGTTTATTCCAACTCCGAGAGGCTTGCACCAGTCCATAAATGGATCACTGGAGCTTGCACACTTTGTTAGCTCCCTTTGGATCGACAAAACCTTCCGGTTGCATCATATACAACTCTTCTTCCAGAAATCCATTCAGGAATGCAGTTTTGACATCCATCTGCCAAATTTCATAATCATAAAATGCGGCAATTGCTAACATGATTCGGACAGACTTAAGCAACGCTACGGGTGAGAAGGTCTCATCGTAGTCAACCCCTTGAACTTGTCAAAAACCTTTTGCGACAAGTCGAGCTTTGTAGACAGTAATATTACCGTCAGCGTCAGTCTTCTTCTTGAAGATCCATTTATTCTCAATTGCTTGCCGATCATCGGGCAAGTCAACCAAAGTCCATACTTTGTTCTCATACATGGATCCCATCTCAGATTTCATGGCTTCAAGCCATTTTTCGGAATCTGGGCTCACCATCGCTTCTTCATAGTTCGTAGGTTCATCATGATCTAGTAGCATGACTTCCAGAACAGGATTACCGTACCACTCTGGTGCGGATCTTACTCTGGTTGATCTACGAGGTTCAGTAGTATCTTGTTCTGAAGTTTCATGATCATTATCATTAGCTTCCTCACTAATTGGTGTAGGTGTCGCAGAAACAGGTTTCTGTGATGTACTACTTTCCAGTAAGGGAGCAGGTACAGTTACCTCGTCAAGTTCTACTTTCCTCCCACTCACTTCTTTCGAGAGAAACTCCTTCTCTAGAAAGGATCCATTCTTAGCAATGAATGTCTTGCCTTCGGATCTATGATAGAAGGTGTACCCAACAGTCTCCTTTGGGTATCCTATGAAGACACATTTCTCCGATTTAGGTTCGAGCTTATCAGGTTGAAGCTTTTTCACATAAGCATCGCAGCCCCAAACTTTAAGAAACGACAACTTTGGTTTCTTGCCAAACCATAGTTCATAAGGTGTCGTCTCAACGGATTTTGATGGTGCCCTATTTAACGTGAATGCGGCCGTCTCTAAAGCATAACCCCAAAATGATAGCGGTAAATTTGTAAGAGACATCATAGATCGCACCATATCAAGTAAAGTACGATTACGACGTTCGGACACACCATTACGCTGAGGTGTTCCGGGTGGCGTGAGTTGCGAAACTATTCCGCATTGTTTCAGATGTAGACCAAACTCGTAACTCAAATATTCTCCTCCACGATCAGATCGCAGAAACTTTATTTTCTTGTTACGATGATTTTCAACTTCACTCTGAAATTCTTTGAACTTTTCAAATGTTTCAGACTTATGCTTCATTAAGTAGATATACCCATATCTGCTTAAATCATCTGTGAAGGTGAGAAAATAACGATATCCGCCACGAGACTCAACATTCATCGGACCACATACATCTGTATGTATGATTTCCAACAAATCTGTTGCTCTCTCCATTGTAACGGAGAACGGTGTTTTAGTCATCTTGCCCATAAGGCACGGTTCGTAAGTACCAAGTGATTCATAATCAAGAGGTTCCAAAAGTCCATCGGTATGGAGTTTCTTCATGCGCTTTACACCGATATGACCTAAACGGCAGTGCCACAAATAAGTTGCACTATCATTATCAACTCTGCATCTTTTGGCTTCAACATTATGAATATGTGTGTTACTACTATCGAGATTTATCAAAAATAGACCACTCTTCAAAGGTGCATGACCATAAAAGATATTACTCACATAAATAGAACAACCATTATTCTCTGATTTAAATGAATAACAGTCTCGCATTAAACAAGATCCAAATATAATGTTCATGCTCAACGCTGGCACCAAATAACAATTATTTAGGTCTAATATTAATCCCGAAGGTAGATGTAGAGGTAGCGTGCCGACCGCGATCACATCGACTTTAGAACCATTTCCCACGCGCATCGTCACCTCGTCCTTTGCCAGCGTTCGCTTAATCCGTAGTCCCTGTTTCGAGTTGCAAATATTAGCAACAGAACCAGTATCAAATACCCAGGTGCTACTGCGAGATCTAGTAAGGTACACATCAATAACATGTATATCACATATACCTTTGTTCACCTTGCCATCCTTCTTATCCGCCAAATACTTGGGGCAGCTCCGCTTCCAGTGACCAGTCTGCTTGCAGTAGAAGCACTCAGTTTCAGGCTTAGGTCCAGACTTGGGTTTCTTCTCCTGATCAGCAACTTGCTTGCTTTTCTTCTTGAAGTTCCCCTTCTTCTTTCCTTTGCCCTTTTTCTTGAAATTAGTGGTCTTGTTGACCATCAACACTTGATGCTCCTTCTTGATTTCTACCTCCGCAGCTTTTAGCATTGCAAAGAGCTCGGGAATAGTCTTATTCATCCCTTGCATATTATAGTTCATCACAAAGCTCTTGTAGCTTGGTGGCAGTGATTGGAGAATTCTGTCAATGACGCAATCATCTGGAAGATTAACTCCCATCTGAATCAAGTGATTATTATACCCAGACATTTTGAGTATATGCTCACTGACAGAACTGTTCTCCTCCATCTTGCAGCTATAGAACTTATTGGAGACTTCATATCTCTCAATCCGGGCATTTTCTTGAAATATTAACTTCAACTCCTGGAACATCTCATATGCTCCATGATGTTCAAAACGTCGTTGAAGGCCCGATTCTAAGCCGTAAAGCATGGCACACTGAACTATCGAGTAGTCATCAGCTTTGCTCTGCCAGACATTCATAACATCTGGTGTTGCTCCAGCAGCAGGCCTGGCACCCAGCGGTGCTTCCAGGATGTAATTCTTCTGTGCAACAATGAGGATAATCCTCAAGTTACGGACCCAGTCCGTGTAATTGCTACCATCATCTTTCAACTTTGCTTTCTCAAGGAACGCATTAAAATTTAATGGAACAACAGCACGGGCCATTTATCTACAATTAACATAAACAAGCAAGATACTATCAGGGACTAAGTTCATGATAAATTTAAGTTTAATTAATCATATTACTCAAGAACTCCCACTTAGATAGACATCCCTCTAATCATCTAAGTGATCACGTGATCCAAATCAACTAAACCATAACCGATCATCACGTGAAATGGAGTAGTTTTCAATGGTGAACATCGCTATGTTGATCATATCTACTATATGATTCACGCTCGATCTTTCGATCTCAGTGCTCTGAGGCCATATCTGCATATGCTAGGCTCGTCAAGTTTAACCTGAGTAATCTGCGTGTGCAAAACTGGCTTGCACTCGTTGTAGATGGATGTAGAGCTTATCACACCCGATCATCACGTGGTGTCTGGGCATGACGAACTTTGGCAACGGTGCATACTCAGGGAGAACAATTTTATCTTGAAATTTAGTGAGAGATCATCTTATAATGCTACCGTCAATCAAAGCAAGATAAGATGCATAAAAGATAAACATCACATGCAATCAATATAAGTGATATGATATGGCCATCATCATCTTGTGCTTGTGATCTCCATCCTTGAAGCACCATTGTGATCACCATCGTCACCGGCGCGACACCTTGATCTCCATCGTAGCATCATTGTCGTCTCGCCAATCTTATGCTTCTAAGACTATCGCTACCGCTTAGTGATAAAGTAAAGCATTACAGGGCGATTGCATTGCATACAATAAAGCGACAACCATATGGCTCCTGCCAGTTGCCGATAACTCGGTTACAAAACATGATCATCTCATACAATAAAATTTAGCATCATGTCTTGACCATATCACATCACAACATGCCCTGCAAAAACAAGTTAGACGTCCTCTACTTTGTTGTTGCAAGTTTTACGTGGCTGCTATGGGCTTAAGCAAGAACCAATCTTACCTACGCATCAAAACAACAACGATAGTTTGTCAAGTTGGTGTTGTTTTAACCTTCGCAAGGACCGGGCGTAGCCACACTCGGTTCAACTAAAGTTGGAGAAACTGTCACCCGCAAGCCACCTATGTGCAAAGCACGTCGGGAGAACCGGTCTCGCGTAAGCGTACGCGTAATGTCGGTCCGGGCCGCTTCATCCAACAATACCGCCGAACCAAAGTATGACATGCTGGTAAGCAGTATGACTTATATCGCCCACAACTCACTTGTGTTCTACTCGTGCATATAACATCAACATATAAAACCTAGGCTCGGATGCCACTGTTGGGTTTCGTAGTAATTTCAAAAAAAATCCTACGCACACGCAAGATCATGGTGATGCATAGCAACGAGAGGGGAGAGTGTGATCTACGTACCCTTGTAGATCGACAACGGAAGTGTTTGGTTGATGTAGTCGTACGTCTCCACGGCCCGACCGATCAAGCACCGAAACTACGGCACCTCCGAGTTCTAGCACACGTTCAGCTCGATGACGATCCCCGGACTCCGATCCAGCAAAGTGTCGGGGAAGAGTTCCGTCAGCACGACGGCCTGGTGATGATCTTGATGCACTACCGTCGCAGGGCTTCGCCTAAGCACCGCTACAATATTATCGAGGACTATGGTGGAAGGGGGCACCGCACACGGCTAAGAATATGATCACGTGGATCAACTTGTGTCTCTAGGGGTGCCCCCTGCCCCCGTATATAAAGGAGCAAGGGGAGGAGGCCGGCCGGCCCTATAGGCGCGCCAAGGAGGAGTCCTCCTCCTAGTAGGAGTAGGACTCCTACTAGGAGGGGGAAAGAAGTGGGGAGGGAGAGGGAAAGGGGGGGTGCCGCCCCCCTCTCCTAGTCCAATTCAGACCAAGGGGGAGGAGGCGCGCGGCCCACCTTTGGCTACCCCTCTTCTCTCTCCACTAAGGCCCATATGGCCCATTACTTCTCCCGGGGGGGTTCCGGTAACCCTCCGGCTCTCCGGTTTCCTCCGAAATCACCCGGAACACTTCCGGTGTCTGAATATAGCCGTCCAATATATCAATCTTTATGTCTCGACCATTTCGAGACTCCTCGTCATGTCCGTGATCACATCCGGGACTCCGAACTAACTTCGGTACATCAAAACTCATAATATAACTATCATCGAAACCTTAAGCGTGCGGACCCTACGGGTTCGAGAACAATGTAGACATGACCGAGACATGTCTCCGGTCAATAACCAATAGCGGAACCTGGATGCTCATATTGGCTCCTACATATTCTACAAAGATCTTTATCGGTCAGACCGCATAACAACATACGTTGTTCCCTTTGTCATCGGTATGTTACTTGCCCGAGATTCGATCGTCGGTATCCCATACCTAGTCAATCTCGTTACCGGCAAGTCTCTTTACTCGTTCCGTAATACATCATCTCACAACTAACTCATTAGTTGCAATGCTTGCAAGGCCTATGTGATGTGCATTACCGAGAGGGCCCAGATATACTTCTCCGACAATCGGAGTGACAAATCCTAATATCGAAATACGCCAACCCAACATGTACCTTTGGAGACACCTGTAGAGCTCCTTTATAATCACCCAGTTACGTTGTGACGTTTGGTAGCACACAAAGTGTTCCTCTGGCAAACGGGAGTTGCATAATCTCATAGTCATAGGAACATGTATAAGTCATGAAGAAAGCAATAGCAACATACTAAACGATCGGGTGCTAAGCTAATGGAATGGGTCATGTCAATCAGATCATTCATCTAATGATGTGATCCTGTTAATCAAATGACAACTCTTTGTCCATGGTTAGGAAACATAACCATCTTTGATTAACAAGCTAGTCTATTAGAGGCATACTAGTGACACTCTGTTTGTCTATGTATTCACACATGTATTATGTTTCCGGTTAATACAATTCTAGCATGAATAATAAACTTTTATCATGATATATAAGGAAATAAATAATAACTTTATTATTGCCTCTAGGGCATATTTCCTTCACCCACGAGGTAGGGGGCGCGCCCTAGGGGGGCGCGCCCCCACCCTCGTGGAAAGGGTGTGGGCCCCCTGGTCTTCATCTTTGGCGAGGATTTTTTATTATTTATTGTAAGATATTCCGTGGAGTTTCAGGTCATTCCGGGAACTTTTGTTTTCTGCACATAAAACAACATCATGGCAATTCTGCTGAAAACAGCGTCAGTCCGGGTTAGTTCCATTCAAATCATACAAGTTAGAGTCCAAAACAACGGCAAAAGTGTTTGGAAAAGTAGATACGACGGAGACGTATCAAAGATGTGCTGGGAAGCTGAGGCCTGAGCACCGCCCAGGATGCAGGCGATAGCGCGCGGCTCTTGGAAGCCCCCAGCCCCCTCGTCCTGATGGTGGTCGCCATTCCTCCTCGGTGGTGGCGGCAGTGGAGGGAGGCCAGCAATGCCCTGAGGACGGTTCTCACGAGGCTGGTCCCTCCTGGCGCCCTCGCGAGGCTGGTCCTGCTAGTGGTCCTCGCGAGGCAGGTCACGCCACTCCTGACGGAGGCCGCGATCGTCCCAGCATCCCCCACTTCGTCCTCCTCCTCGGTCGTAACCCCTGTCGTTGCGCTCGGGGCTCCGACCGAAGCATCCATCTCGAATGGCTCTGAGCTCTTGGCAGTCGTTAGTGTTGTGGTTGTGTACGTTGTGGAAGGTGCAGAACGGACCCTCCTCGCCCGAAATCGCTCGCGCCCGGTATATTTCAAAACACACCATCCTCGCCTGAAATCGCTCGCACCCACTATTTGGGAGAAGCAAAGTTACTCTACTATCCCCGACCCTCAGTACACAGACCCAAGCCGAGAAGCCTAAAGGGAGGGGTAGAACTGTAACTCCCCCCCCCCACACACACACGCGCGCACACACACACATTTCAGACAAATGCGTCCGTAAGACATGGTTCCCCCTCCCAATTCCTCATTCATACCTCGTGGGCGCCAAATCACCTTCTCCCTGGAAGCTCCCTTCTCCCAAGCCGCGAAACCTCAGCCCCTCCTCCATGGCGCCCCCCACCGCACAAAATTCACAACCGCCCTCCTCTCTAATCCCGGAGACGCTCTCCATTTGCCGTCGTGCACTAGGCCATGTGCCTCTTACTTTGTGCTGCCGGAGCTACCTCAAGGACGGCCGCGTGAACCGTACCGGAGCCGATTCACCCTCGCTATTGTTCACGGTGTCGGAGCGGCTCCAACTTTGGACCCGTCCAGAGCCCTGGTGCTGCTTCCCCGTAGCCGTCGACCATCGCGACATCTCTACTTCCCTACCGCCGGTAGCCACCACAACCGCGCCGGCCTCACCGACTAGGCAGTTGGAGCTGCCTACTTCACTGGGCCGCCAGATAGGTCGCACCCTCATCTCAAATCACTTTATTTAGGTGTCAGTTGTCTGAATTTTTATTCTGGGCCAATCGATTCCCAATGGGAAGCAGCACCCCTCGAGCCGGCGGAGCTCTTAGGCTGTCGGTTGGCTAGTGTCTAACGTAAGGGTGCGGGGGCGCAAGTCCGCCGTGGAAGCAGCGAACAGATGGCTATCTTAGAGTTGTGTGGGTTGAAGGTACTATCGCCGCCGGATCTGGATGATGGCGAGTCTTTGTGGATTGGCCCAGGGGCGGCGCAACCACGACAGTGCGGTGGGGCGGGGAGCGGGGTTTTGGTCGGGGCCACGGACGGCGGAGGCAGGCTGCTCTGCCGGTGGTCGCTGGCTCTTCGGGGAAGATTCTGAACAGTGTCAGCCGGGAGGAACAAGACGGCCATCAAGCCATCCGGCGTAGATCAGATAGTACAAAAATAAAATAAAATCGTTTGACCCCAATTTAGTCTCCAGTCAACAGGCGTGTGACCACTCTCGTACCTTGTTGTTGATCTCTTAGGGTGTTTCTTCATATCAGAGAGATGTGTCATTCATAACATTATGCGTTTTCTGCATCTTCAGCCACACTGTCTTCCGACTCACCGCAGCTGCTCCAACAAGGGAAGCATGCACTAGAAGGGAGCTATAGTCCCCACTCAACATTTCCCTGCATCGAATGTGCGTGCCCGACATGGACAGCCACAACAACTGCAGGGCCATCGACAAGTTAGCACATGATGCTCACTCCTATGGATGGCGGCCAGATTGGTTGTACCCTCATCTTACTTTTGTGCAACATTTATGGCTTTGTTATTCATCTAAGCATTGAAAATAGATTATCACATTTCACTGTATATTCATGCTGATCTCTTACGGGTCTTGTTCAGGAGTTAACGTTGTTCCATAGTTCAGCTAAGAGACTTGTTCTTTAGGTAACGTTTTTCCATAGTTATCATCCATCATCCAATGCTATCCCATGGGCTGGTGATTATAGTATTATACCACTTCTAGTATAACTTATGTTGTTCCTTAATACTTTTGTGTGCCATCTAGTTAATCTCGAGTACAAACGATACATATTCTGTAGCTTTCATCTGTGTTCTCCCTTTAGTTTTTGAGACATGTTGCTGCTAGTTAACCCTAGTCCTACTATTTATGTCGTCCTACAGGCACTAATTACATAAATCTAACTACTAGTTGTCTTCCATGCATGTCAGATATAATTGCACACACTAATTTATCCACAAGAACCTTATGGAGCAATGTAACGGCCAACAAACTTGATGTCAATGATACCCAATATGATGGAACATGTAAAGGCAGTTCTTCACAAGACTTGCAGAAAGATGATGAATCCTATTCACCCCATAAGGTCCTTGCTCTAACTTGGCCCTTGATATGGGTACAGCATGCATATAATGTCCTGGAGTGCATCTACTCTATTGCAATGCCTTGTGCTTCGCCTGCTGATCATGCATGTAAATATGGCATGCTTTCCTGTTTTTCAGTACCTATTCCATTAATGATAACATGTTTTCAAATTCAAGTATCGTCATTCTACTCTATCACAATGCCTTCTGCTTAGTTTGGACATCATGCTTCTCAATATCTTATGCATTGTTATTCATCAGTATGTACTTCATCTGTCTACCATACCATGTTCTTTTTTTACATTGAAGTGTTGTTCTAGTGGTCTCTTGCAATGCCATCTTAGTTACCCAATCATACACGCATATGTTGCCTTAGTGTTTTTCTGTAATGTATTCCGCTAGCATATAGTTTTACATTCAAGTAGTGTTTTTTACACTGTTGTCATGTCGTATCCCTAGCTCTTACATCATACTCCCTCCGTCCGGATTACATGTCGCAGAAATGGATAAAACTGGATGTATCTAGAACTGAAATACACCTAGACCCATCCATTTATTTCCGGATGGAGGGAATACATGTCAATATGTCATGCCTTTCTATTCTTCGGTACCTATTCCATCTTTGTTGTATCATGTTTTATAATGGAAGCACCATTCTTCTATATAAGGCATGCAAGGGGAAGACGGCTATGTTAGAATCTGAAGGGTTACAAACCAGGTCTTTGCAAAATATCCAAAGGTCAGAAGATAATAAACCAACTCCAGTTTTCATAGATACTGCTCCGGCACAGAGAAACCCAACTCCCACTAATAATAAGTAGATTCCAAGGTCAAAGAACTAGTCCGCTCCAGTCCAGCAAAAATATGTCAACTCCATTCTAAGAAGCGTGTGTGTATCCTCGCATCATGAAATTTTATAGCATTTTGATCATATTTTATACATGTTTATTACCCATCTCTCTTTTAGAAAATAAGGTTAAACGATAGAAGATTCCCTCCATTGGGATCGTATTCGAGGAAAGTATCTTGCGGGAATTCTCTGTGCTCCAGTGCCGATGTAAGTACCTAATGTATATCACTATATTTTTACATCAGCATGTATTTTGTTAATCAGTGTGAATCCAACCTTTATCTGATCTAAATTCAGTTGTAGCAAAATGTTAAAGGCGACAATGTTGATTTTTGTAAGGAAAACTGCCTGGTAGTTTTGCATACTGAGTTGCATGAGTGTACTATCTCATATCATGCACATTAATGAATTGTAGTGATGCACTGGTTGCCCATTCATTCATTGTATCAATGTTGCTTTTGTATTACCTTACCTGGCTGATGATAGATGTGCCATATTGTGTTAATTTGGTGTATGCTGGTGTGGTCTAGTTACCCAAACGTTCGTTGTGTCAATGTTGCTTTCCTATTATCTGACCTGGCCAATTATAGCAACGCAAGTGTGTTAATTTGGTGCAGGCTGCTAAAGATAAGAAGACAAACTCTGAAAATAGCAAGGCAACCCTATTGTTTCCTTCCAATAAATCTAGGTCAGGTAATATGGCAATAACTCATGATTAATCTGTTCGGTTCTCCTCCTAATTTATGTTATGATGCAGTGGTCGAGACACTCTCCACTATCAATAATACAAGCCTGCCAAAATCGCCATCTGAATCTGCTCATTTTCCTCTCTCTCGAATGCAACGGAAAAAATGTATGTTTGTGAACCAATTAATAGCTGAAGCAATGATGGAAATGGTGGAGGAATCAGAGCTGCACATTCGTGCGCAACAACAACTGATCAATGTTTTCAAAGATAGTGTAGCAAAGCAGCAAGAACTTGCCCACATGCTTATGGGCATCATCCGCGCTGAGGTTGCAGATTGTGACATTGTAGATCATTAGGTTCTGTTCATATATTTGCACTGGCATCAATCTTTGATTGCCTAGTGGATGTAATTTCATGTAATATATGCTAGACGTGCAATGTTTTTCCCTGCATGTCGTACCTTTGCTTGATCGGTTTTGGTCATGTGCATAATTGCTCGTCGTAATGGGCTCAAATTATCTAATTGGGCATAAAGACATGTACGAACTTCAGTGGGCCCATTAAGTTAATGGGTCGTTACCAGGCCGAAAGTTAATTGTCGGCCCTCTTACCTCCCGTGTCGTTAATAGGCCGACATCGAAGCGGGCAACGGGTGGGCCCATTTGATTTCATGGGACATTAACAGGCCGTTACTAAGGTCAGGTTACGTACATATGGCCCAACTATACTGTGGGCCTTTAGCAGGACGAAAGAGACAGCGGACTCGTACTGGACCATGAAGAGCATGGGCCGCTAAGAGGCTAAAAGTCAAGTCGTACTGTAAATGACCCAACTGTGTTGTGGGCCTTTAGCAGGCCGAAAGAGAAACCGGGCTAGTATTGGACCATGAAGAGCATGGGCCATTAAAAGGCCAAAACTTAGGTCTGCCTACAAATGGCCCAAATCATTTATGGGCCGTAAACAGGCTGAAAGACACACCGGGCTGGGAATTGGCCCAACACTTAAATGGGTTGCTAAAAGGCCAAAACTAAGGTCCCGCTACAAATGGACCAACTCATTTATGGGTTGTCAACAGGCTGAAAGACACACCGGGCCAGAAATTGGCCCAACACTTAAATGGGTCGCTAAAAGGCCGAAAGACGTACATCCTGAAAATTGGCCCATCCCTTGAATGGGTCGTTAACAGGCCAAAATCACATCGGGCCGATATTGAGCCCAAATATATAGCGGGGTGTTAACAGGCTCGAACTGATGATGGGCTGCAATGTTGTCAAATCTTTAACGGGCCGTTGACGGGCCGAATTGGCACATCTTGTATGGGTCGTGGGCTTAAATGGATGTGACACAAGTACGCCTTCTATGGTCCGGCCTGCTAATCTTTACTAGGCCGGCCTTTTTCACCGGAATGGGCCACTGTTGGGCCGTGCCACGTGTCGACCTATCATAGGCATCTCTTGTCCAATGAATGGATGACATCTGTCCCAACGGTGAGCCAACATGTGTTTCCTCCGGCCAATGAGAATTTTACACGTGGAAAATCCTCATTGGTCCAGGCTGTTAGCGGGTTATCACATCCATAACTGGACCCGATAGATTAACGGTGTTTCGTTACGGTCGATGCCACATGTCGGTCACCCTTGATGAAAGCACTTCCATGACGCGCGATTTATCGTCATGGAAGTGGACACTTCCATGATGATAATTTTGGTAATGTAATGGAACACTTCTACGACAGCACAGGTATGACTATCTTGATTCTGTCATAAAATCGTCATGGATGTACATGCATGACAAAAAACGTGACCTACTGTGACAAACACGTATCATCATGGAAGTGTATTTTTTGTAGTGACATCTGGCAGACACATTCTGATGAGTACTTGATAGTTTAGTGCGCCTTGCTTTACAGCTTAGAGTCGGGGCTCCAAAGGTATTTTGAATGCCATGGAACATATGATATGTTCCAAGAGCTGAAATTGGTATTTCAGGCTCATGCCCGTGTTGAGAGGTTGAGACCTCTGACAAGACCTTTGCCTACAAGATGGAGGAGAATAGCTCAGCCAGTGAGCATGTGCTTAGAATGTCTGGGTGCTTCAATCGCTTGAATCAAATGGGAGTTAATCTTCCAGATAAGGGACTGATTGACAAAGTTCTCCAGTCACTATCACCAAGCTACTAGAGCTTCGTGATGAACTATAACATGTAAGGGAAGATGATCCCGGAGCTGTTCGTCGAGCTTAAGGCCGTGAAGGTAGAAATCAAGAAGGAGCATCAAGTGTTGATGGTTAACAAGACCACTAGTTTCAAGAAGGGCAGGGGCAAGAAGGGAAACTTCATGAATGGCAAGCCAGTTGCCGCTCTAGTGAAGAAACCCAAGAACCCAAACTCGAGACGAAGTGCTTCTAGGGGAACGGTCACTAAGGGAGTCCTGGATTAGGGGGTGTTCAGATAGCCGGACTATACCTTCAGCCAGACTCCTGGACTATCAAGATATAAGATTGAAGACTTCGTCCCGTGTCCGGATGGGACTTTCCTTGGCGTAGAAGGCAAGCTTGGTGATGCGATATTCAAGATCTCCTACCATTGTAACCGACTCTGTGTAACCCTAACCCTATCCGGTGTCTATATAAACCGGAGGGTTGTAGCCCGTAGAGGATCAACTCCATACACAAGCATACCATAGGCTAGCTTCTATGGTTTAGCCTCCTTGATCTCGTGGTAGATCTACTCTTGTACTACCCATATCTTCAATATTAATCAAGAAGGAGTAGGGTTTTACCTCCATCGAGAGGGCCCGAACCTGGGTAAAACAAAGTGTCCCCTGTCTCCTGTTACCATCCGACCTAGACGCACAGTTCGGGACCCCCTACCCGAGATCCGCCGGTTTTGACACCGACATTGGTGCTTTCATTAAGAGTTCCTCTGTGTCGTCGCCTTTAGGCCCGATGGCTCCTTCGATCTTCAACAACGATGCGGTCCGGGGTGAGACTTTCCTCCCCGGACAGATCTTCGTCTTCGGTGACTTCGCACTGCGGGCCAATTCGCTTGACCACCTTGAGCAGATCGGAAGCTATGCCCCTGGCCATCAGGTCAGGTTTGGAAGCCTAAACTACACGGCTGACATCCGCGGAGACTTGATCTTCGACGGATTCGAGCCACAGCCAAGCGTGCCGCACTGTCTCGATGGGCACGATATAGCTCTGCCACCGAACAGCGCCTTGGAGGCCGCACATGCATCGGTTTCGACCATTGATTCGGAACCTACTGTGTCGATCAAGGATCAGCGGTTGGACGCTGCCTCAGGGGCTGCGATCTCAGAGGCGATCTAGACGAACTCCAGCCCCGCACTCCGCATGGCCCGTGACTCCGAGGAGCCGGATTCCTCTCCGAACGCCAAGCCCCCCGCGCCCCTGCCAATCGAATCTGAGTGGGCTCCGGTAATGGAGTTCACCGCAGCGGACATCTTTCAGCATTCGCCTTTCAGCGACATCCTGAATTCTCTTAAGTCTCTCTCTTTATCAGGAGAGCCCTAGCCGGACTACGGTCAGCAAGGGTGGGATACGGACGGTGAGGAAATTCAAAACCCACACACCACCCACCTCGTAGCCACTGTCGACGATCTAACCGACATGCCTGACTTCGGCTCCGAGGACATCGACAGCATGGATGACGATGGAGGAGATATCGACAAACCAACGCCCATAGGGCATTAGACAGCCACCCCATCCCACGATGTGTACATGGTGGACACCCCTAAGGGAAACGACAACAAGGAAAAAGGGGATAGGACGAGTGATCCACCCCCCCAAAACGCAATCAAGGCGTCGGTGCAAACGCCGGCCCAAACCCCGCCTCGACAAAAACCCAGCCATAGAGCAGGACGAGCCGGTCGACGATGAATAGGCCTTAGAGCAACCGTCCGAACAGGGCAACACGGATAGAAAAATCGAACATCCCTCCCCCGGCGAAAACGGCATTCCGAACGACCGCACGCCAAATAAACCTATGAAGCAGAAGAATCTCCATGAGAGGCTCGTTGCAACTGCACGCAGCCTAAAAAAGCAGAAGCGGAAGCTAAAAACAGCGGAAGATGCACTCCGGATCAGATGGAGCAAGGTAATCAATGCCACAGATAAGTACGGCGACAGCCGCCGCACTAAAAGCTATCCGAAAATAAAGCTACTGCCTGAATTCGACAAAGAGGCCTCAGAGCCCTCGTATTCAAAAAATGAAAAAGTCACACGGTCGGATAGACGACCCCATAAGGCAACAAGCGGCGCCACACCTAAATCGGCATGCGACCCTCCTAAGGATTCGCATCATGGCCCAGTCAGGTCCATTTATGGGCCAAGAAAGCAAGCTCTCGTAAGCAACGCTACGAAGCCATCATCAGAATCCGGCAAACCCAAATACAGGGGTGCCGCACACCCCCTATGTTTTACCGATGAGGTCCTAGACTATGAATTCCCAGAGGGATTCAAACCCGTAAACATAGAGGCATACGATGGAACAACAGACCCTGGAGTCTGGATCGAGGATTATATCCTCCACATTCACATGGTTAGAGGAGATGATCTCCACGCCATAAAATATCTACCCCTTAAGCTTAAAGGGCCAGCCCGGCATTGGCTTAAAAGCCTTCCCGAAAACTCAATTGGAAGCTGGGAAGAGCTCGAGGATGCTTTCCGAGCAAACTTTCAAGGGACCTATGTTCGCCCCCGGATGCAGACGACCTTAGTCACATAACTCAACAACCCAGAGAATCAGCTCGGCAATTCTGGAATAGATTCCTCACTAAAAAGAATCAGATAGTCGACTGTTCGGACGCCGAAGCCTTAGCAGCTTTTAGACATAACGTCTAAGACGAATGGCTCACCAGACACCTCGGCCAAGAAAAGCCAAGAACAATGGCCGCACTAACAAGCCTCATGACCCGCTTTTGTGCAGGGGAGGACAGCTGGTTGGCAAGGTGCAGCCCCAGCGACCCAAGTACATCCGAAACCAGGGATGAAAACGGAAGAGCGCGACGCAACAAAGACCGTCGCTGGACTAAGGACAAAAGTCCGAAGAGCATGGCAGTCAACGCCGGATTCAAAGGCTCACGACAAAATCAGGAAAAATCGCCCCCCCCCCAGAATAATAGGGACGATCCATCCAACTTAAATAAAATCCTGGACAGGATATGTCAGATACACAGTACTCCTGGGAAGCCTGCTAACCATACCCACAGAGACTGTTGGGTCTTCAAACAATCCGGCAGACTCAATGCCGAACACAAGGGGCTCGACACACCAAGCGAAGGCGAGGACGAACCCCAACAGCAGAGCACCAGGAAACAAAAGAACTTCCCACAAGAAGTAAAAACAGTGAACTCACTTCACATAATAAAACGTGCGGTGCCCGTAAAGGTACGCACCACACGGCCCATCCCCAAAGGATCCTGCCACTGGTTGTCAAAACCGATCGCCTTCGATCAACTAGATTATTCTAGGAATACCTGGAATGTAGGATGGACTGCCTTGATCCTTGATCCAATAATTGGCGGACTTAAGTTTTCAAATGTCCTTATGGACGGTGGCAGCGGACTAAACCTGATATATCAGGATACAATACAGCACATGGGGATAAACCCAGCAAGAATCCGCCGCAGCAAAACCTCCTTTCAAGGGGTAATACCTGGCCCGGACACCCATTGCACGGGTTTTCTTCAGCTCACAGTCACATTCGGCTCTGCCGATAACCTCTGCCGTGAAAAGCTGACCTTCCACATCGTCCCGTTCTCAAGTCGCTATCAAGCACTACTGGGACGTGAAGCTTTCGCTCGATTTAACGCAATACCACATTATGCATCCCTTACGCTTAAGATGTCCGGTCCACGAGGCATCATCTCTTTGATGGGGAAGCACTAAAGTGCGCCTCCCCAAGCAGAGGATAGTGCGGCCGCTTTAACAGCCCCACAGCAAAATGGCCTCACCGGCCAAAAAACTTCAAAATAGGTCATTTAAAGACCACGAACGCGGATAGACGAGTTCGGTGCAAAATCATCATTGATGCAGGCCTAGAAGCCATATACCCCCGCATAAGGGGCTCCACGCATACACAAATAAGAGACAATGAAGCTCAAACCTACATATCTTACCTTATACTTTGCTTATTTTAAAAAAAATTCGGCACGACCTGTTTTTCAACTCAGTTCCTCTCTTTTGTAGATGAACATCGTGCGGCGCCCGTCCAGGATACGGCACAACGGAGCCACAGGCGCAGACGTGCAGTAGGGACCCGTCCTAAAGGATTCTTTTTAGATTAAGACCCTGCGTAAACCTTTTTTACTGTCTCTTATTGCTATACATCCCCTGGTTTTTCTTCCTAATATAACCAAGGAGGAGGCTGGCGTCTTGGCATGTGGCCACGTCAGAATTTTTGCACGTACCTGGACACTAGGGGCTTTTTCAATAAAGAGTGCTGTTTGGCCCGCACTCATAAAGACCGAACACCTTACAGAATGTTCGGCGTCGCGAGTTTTGGCATTATATGCATCAGCTCCGAATCATGTCTTTGGTCAAATGTTGGGTTGCCCGGCTCCTGTGTTCGGCTACCTTACGTTCCGCTCTATCGGCTAAGGTAGCACCAGGAGAACTACTATGATTGTGCCCCCGGTTCGGCCAGGGCGAGCACCTCAGTAGAGAAAGTCAAAAACTGACTGTCATGATGTAGCGTGAGACTGGTCAGCCACTCGATGACCGATCAGAATCTATCGGATTCCTCCGCCTTGACGAAGGACTGCTTCCCGGTCAGGCACATACGCGCCCCGAATTCGGACGAGCGCAGTGGCCACCAAGGAGCTACCTAAAGAGTCTCATTTTCAAACTCCTATGGCTAAGTGAAAATGTTAAAGCATTATAGTCCGGTTGCCTGGCCCGCTGCGCTATCACCACCTTTGTAGGACCAAGACATTGGGTTAAGTGTGAGAATGCGTCTTCCGCGAGCACCCCCGCACTATGTGCGTGGGGGCTGAAGCCAACGACTGCCATCTTTCAGATTCTATACATATAGATATATATATATATATATATATATATATATATATATATATATATATATCTTAAAACGGCCGATTAGAAGGTGTTTACAATACTTGGAGGCACAAGTATAAAATCAGCCACTACACTTTATCAAAATATTAATTACATATGCTATCATAACATAGCATCTTTCGAGCACTGCGTCTCTATTACACGAGCGCCTTCAAGAACTTCCTGAAAATAGTGCTCGGAAGGTACTTGGCTTTGGTCCGAATCTCAGGACGCAACAACGGTGGTCTTCATCTCTGCCCAGTATGTCTTAACACGGGCTAGAGCCATCCTAGCGCCCTCTATGCATGCTGACCTCTTAATTGCATCTATATGCGGCACCGCGTCAAGAAATTGCTGCACCAAGCTGAAATAACTCTTCGGCTCCGATCTCCTCGGCCACAGATGATCCATGATGTACTTCATGGCGAGTCCGGACAACCTATTCAGTTCGGCCCACTGAGCCAAACGATCGTCCACTGCCAGTGGACGCTCTAGATTATGAAACTGCGACCAGAAAAGCTCTTCCACTTCGCAATCTTTCTGACATCAAAAGTGTTCGGTCGCATCAGCGGCACTCGTTGCCAAGTCCAGATATGTGTCCTTCACACTCCACATCCGGTCCAACGGAGAAAACTTCGGATCACAAAACTTCCTCCGCAGCATAAAGGGCTTTCCAGCCGCAATCTGTTCGGCCTGACACAGCTCCTCTTTCGCAGCTCTCATCGCAGAGCGAGCGTCCGTTTGTCTCGCTCGGTCTTCTTTCTCAAGAAGTTCCCAACGGTCTGCAGCGCTCTTTAACTTCTCGGCCATCTCGGCCATCTCATCTTTGCTTCGGCAGCGAGCAGCCTATTCGGCTCTCAGCTCTTCAAGGGCCTTCTTGGCAGCCGCATCACTTTCCCTGGCTTGCTCCTTAGCTCGGGCAAGTTCTGCCCTAAGATTCTCCACGGCAGCAGTACCATCTGCATCAAGCACACACATTGTAAGACACTGGCATGAAGCTCCTCTTACCTGATGCCTCCCGAAGAATTACATACCTTGAGCCTCATCAAGCCGCTTGTTGACAAGCGCGATGTCGGCATCTGCCACGTCCAGTTGCCGCTTTAGTTCGGCCAAATCATTAGTCCGGTTTGATTCTGGACACCTCGCCACCTACATTCAAAGGCGACATCTTAGACCTGGGATTATGATCCTCTACGTGCCGTCATTTCTTGACAACACGCAGAGTCTCAGGGGCTACTATCTACACAGGGCGCATCTTATTTATGCGCAACTGACAAAAGTGTACATTATCTAACGTACCTCAAAACCCGTCAGTAAACTTTTGACGGCCTCATGCAATCCGCTTTCTGCGGATGAAATCCTTTCAATCACCGTGTCGATCAAGGCACGGTGCTCTTCTGAGATAGAAGCTCGCCCCAGCAGAATCTTTAGTTCTTCCGGCCGAGCACCAGACGGTGCCGGACTTGTCCTATGGCCTCTTTCGAAGACCGGAAGCAAAGGACTTCGGGGGGCCGCACTGCCACCTCCCATCCCTGCCGGATTCGGAGAAACCCTCCGCGACGACACCTCAGGGTCGCCCGCCTCGCTGGGCGGCACGGCAGGGGGAGGTGTTCTGCTCTCCATCATCTCTGGAAGAAGATCCCCCGAAGACGAGCTCTGCTGCAAGGGGCTGAGGTCCGAGCTACAAGGTAAAATTTCGGCTAAATCTTCTCAGATGCAAAATCACGGATTTCTCTCATCCCTCAAAAGGAAAATCTTTTCTCCACTTACGGCTCGCTTGAGGGTTGATCCCCTTGAGGGCGTAGTCCGGCCAAGGAAATTCCTGGCGTCGGACCCTCTGACAAGGATTTTCTCCCCCGTTTTGAGGCCATGGTTTCTGGGTCGTCAGAAGCGGCTCTCTTCTTCCCTTTAGGAGAGGAATTGTCGGTTCCTCCCTTCGGAGTAGCCTCCTTCGAGGAGGCCGTAGCTTCCTTGTCCTCCCTCTCCAAAGGCATTATATCCAGCATCCTGACTAGCACAGGATCCGGCCTGGTTTCAGGGAGGGGAGCCGGACACCTGATCAGCTTCGCCTTCGTTGTCCACTCCTGTTCAAAAAGACGGCTCTTTTAGGGGCAAGTTTATGACAGTTATACGGATAGAAGGTCCGGGCACAAGGTTGCTTACTTGAGTATCCGGGCGATTGCAGCTTAAGCCTGCGTCCTCGGTTGAATCCGGACACATCTCTTGTGATCCGAAGAACAGTTTATACACCTCCGCGGGCGTTGCGCCCATAAAATTTTGGAGAGCTCGCGGCCCCTCTGGATTAAACTCCCATAGGCGAAGGGGGCGACGTTTGCCGGGCAATATTCGGCGAATCATCATGACCTGCATCACCTTGACCAAACTGAGGTCTCCTTCCAAGAGATCTTTAATTCGGCCCTGTAACAGGGGCACGTCTTTGGGAAAACCCCAATCCAATCCTTTGTTGACCCATGACGCTAGCCGTGATGGGGGACCCGAGCGAAAGGCAGGAGGCGCCGCCCACTTGGCGCTCCTGGGAGCGGTGATATAGAATCATTCTCGTTGCCACAAGTCGAGCTCCTCTTGAAAGAAGCCCTCGGGCCATGGAGCATCAGCATTCTTACTTATGACGGCACCTCCGCACTCTGCGTGCCGTCCCTCGATCATCTTCGGCTCCACTCCAAAAGTCTTGAGCCATAAACCGAAGTGAGGAGTAACGCGGAGGAACGCTTTGCACACAACGATGAATGAGGAAATTTGGAGGATGGACTCTAGAGCTAAGTCATGAAATTCCAGCCCGTAATAGAACAACAGCCCCCTCACGAAGGGATCCATCGGGAAGCCTAACCCCCGAAGGAAGTGAGACATGAACACTACGCTCTCACCGGGCTAGGGATTGGGAATAGCTTGCCCTTGAGCAGGCAACCTATGCGGAATTTCGGCGGTCAGGAACTTAGCCTCTCTCAACTTTAGCACATCCTCCTCCGTGACGGAGGAGGGCATCCATCGGCCTTGAAGGTCGGAATCGGACATTGTCGAAGGTCCAAAGCGCCTGGAATCTGAAGCCTAGGGTGTTGGAACTCGAGGCGACGGGCGAACTCGTTTGAGGTTGGAAAAAGGAGTAAGGCCTTGGTCTCTTTATAAGAGGTTGAATACCAAGAGCCCTCCCCGTAACCGTTTGGGACTCGCCTTTAATCGAGAAAACATGCTAACGGGCACGATTGGGTTACCCACATCCGTATTAATGAGAATCCCGTAAAAAGGGCACACGATCTCTGCTTTGACAAGACGTGCCAAGGAAAACACCTCGCAAAACATGTTGAGGTGGAAAAGTAAAAACGATTTGAGTAAAGGACTTGGCTGTAGTGTGATGGCGCACTGCAGAATACGTCAGCAGATTTGATTTGTGTTAATATTATTCTCTCTATAGCAATATGTGGAAACTTATTTTACAGAGGCGGACACTACTCTTGGTGATTACAATCTTCTATGAAGGACTTGGAGGAGGAACCTGCCTTGCAATGCCGAAGACAATTTGCGCGCCGGACTCATCATCATTGAAGCCTGGTTCAGGGGCTACTGAGGGAGTCCTGGATTAGGGGGTGTTCGGATAGCCGGACTATACCTTCAGCCGGACTCCTGGACTATGAAGATATAAGATTGAAGACTTCGTCCCGTGTCCGGATGGGACTTTCCTTGGCGTGGAAGGCAAGCTTGGCGATGCGATATTCAAGATCTCCTACCATTGTAACCGACTCTGTATAACCCTAACCCTATCCGGTGTCTATATAAACCGGAGGGTTGTAGCCCGTAGAGGATCAACTCCATACACAATCATACCATAGGCTAGCTTCTATGGTTTAGCCTCCTTGATCTCGTGGTAGATCTACTCTTGTACTACCCATATCTTCAATATTAATCAAGCAGGAGTAGGGTTTTACCTCCATCGAGAGGGCCCGAACCTGGGTAAAACAAAGTGTCCCCTGTCTCCTATTACCATCCGACCTAGACGCACAGTTCGGGACCCCCTACCCGAGATCCGCCGGTTTTGACACCGACGGTCACTGGTAGCGGAACTGCCTCAAATACTTGGGAGATAAGAAGGCTGGCAACTTCAACAAAAGTATATTTGATATATGTGTTATTGATGTGTACCTTACTAGTACTCCTAGTAGCACCTGGGTATTAGATACCGGTTCAGTTGCGAAGACTGGTAACTCAAAACAAAAGCTACGGAATAAACAAAGACTAGATAAGGGCAAGGTGACAATGTGTGTTGGAAGTGTTTCCATGGTTAATGTGATCACCATTGCACGCTCCCTCTACCTCCAGAATTAGTGTTGAACCTAGATAAATGTTGTTTGCATTGGTGTTTGCGTTGAGCATGAACATGATTAGATCATGTTTATTGCAATACGGTTATTCATTTAAGTCAGAGAACAATGGTTATTCTATTTACATGAATAATATTGTCTATGGTCATGCACCCAATGTGAATGGTTTATTGAATCTCGGTCGTAGTGATGCACATGTTCATAACATTAATACCAAAAGATGTAGCGTTGATAATGATAGTACCACTTTATTGTGGCACTGCCGCTTAGGTCATATTGGTGTAAAGCGCATGAAGAACCTCCATACCGATGGACTTTTGGAGTCACTTGATTTTGCATCACCTAACACATGCGAACCATGCCTCATTGGCAAGATGACTAAAACCCCATTTTCTGGAACAATGGAACGGGCAAGTGACTTGTTGGAAATCATACATGCTGATGTGTGTGGTCCGATGAGTGTTGACGCACGCGGTGGATATCGTTATTTTCTCACCTTCACCGATGAATTGAGTAGATATTGGTATATTTACTTAATGAAGCATAAGTCTGAAAAGTTTGAAAAGTTCAAGCAATTTCAGAGTGAAGTTGAGAATCATCGTAACAAGAAGATCAAGTTCCTATGATCTGATCAAGGGGAGAGTATCTGAGTTATGAGTTTGGCAATCACTAAAGACAAGGTGGAATCGTTTCACAGTTGACGCCACCTGGAACACCATAGCATAATGGTGTGTCCGAACATCGTAATCGAACCTTATTGTATATGGTGCATTCTATGATGGCTCTTGCCGATCTACCACTCTCATTTTGGGGTTATGCATTAGAGGCAACTACATTCACTTTAAATAGGTCACCATCTAAAGTCTATGGAGACGACAACGTATGAACTATGGTTTGGCAAGAAACCTACATTGTCGTTTCTTAAGGTTTGGGACTGCGATGCTTATGTCGAAAGGCTTCAGCCAGAAAAGCTCGAACCCAAAGCGGACAATTGTGTCTTCATAGAATACCCAAACACTGGTGCTCGTCGGTCCTAAACAAACGGGTTTTAACCCCTTTCCGCGACGGCATATGGAACCGTCTCCAAGTGAGTGTAGGCGATAGGGGGGTCCTTCCCACACGACCCAGAAACCGTCAGGGATAGGGAGCCTTAATGCATATAGTTGTCCCTGTATAACCGTTTCCGATATCTCGAATATCCCAAATGCTTCATCCTTGCCACTCGTTTGTGCTCCCATTGCCATCGCAGTCGGAGTTTTGTGGTTCTGCCTAAAACTAGGCAGATTCCAGGCACGGCAGTTTTCTAGGCAGATTCTAGGCACGGGAGATTTATGATGCCTGGCACATCACAAACAGTTCATGATTATAAACCATGTACAATAGGTAGACAATCACACACATTTAGTTTTCCCGCACTGTATGTGATAGTGTCTGACATCACACACGCTTTGCGAACGGCAACTGTGTGCATGCTCGCACACGTTTCCTCTCTGTGAACCGTCTTGGATTATGGTGTATATCGCAAACGTTTGTGTTTACCAACTGTGTGTGCCGTAATGACCTACACAACGTAATTTCGCCCTAATTTAATTGTTGCTATTTAAAATTGTACCTAATTTAAACTTGAAAGTAGGCTATAGCTTTATTCATATACATCAGGTTCAAACAACCAATGCATTATTCGATTCACAAGTACATATGTTTAAGAATTACAGAAGCACCAAATAAAGAATGATGTACCAAGGTTCTATACTTGTACTATTACAGATGGTAAAGAAAGAGGCGACAGACATTCCAGTTGCTGAACAAGGACAAGTGGAATGGCCCTATTGTGCTCTCGTGGATGCAGAAGGCATGCAGGACTCTAGTCCAACCCCTTATGATGGCCGACCGCCAATCATGTAGTTTGATAGGTAATCTTGAGTAAACTACTTCAGGATCCACTGCAAACGATAAAAGATTAAGATATTGTCATCTAACACAACTCATTACGGGCAGTAAAAACAAGGCTATGGAGTTCTTACTTACCATCCTGCAGTTCACTGTTGTCTTGCATAAAGTGTAAACAAATAGTTCGATTGACATCTTTTGACCCATTTTAGTAACAATATTTATCAGTTTCCTCACTTGATGCTGGTTCATGAATATCTCATTGCCCCATACACAGAAAGGGCCGAAGTGTGGATCTTTGGCAATGATATATGTACCTAAAATCACCAAGTTAATATTAGAAGCTAAACAATAATTGAAAATGATGTAGTACAACACTCCATCCATCCCATTATATAAGATTTTATTACATGTATATCTAGACATCATTAGATCATTAAGGTAACACTCTTCCTTGTTGCTATGTAGCCTGGGATTGCATATTTAGTCATTCAGTACAATGCATGTTGCTAAACAACAATTGAAAAACAAAAAGGCATGTTAACTGCAATATCCTTAACAGCAACCAAATATCGTAATTCATGGTGGTATTGTTGAAACTGTTATTGATGAAATTGAACTGCACAGCAAATAGTTGCACATATAGAGCATCACATTTTGAAGAACTGAAAAACAAGTCATAAGGACATCTCTAGGCGATCCTTAAAAAGTTAAAGGACTAAAACCCTTAGTGGATATATATATATACTCCAGCAATTTTTGGCCTTTTCTAGTCGACCCCCTAAACTTAAGGTTGTAAACTTCAATTTGATCAAGTTCAAAGCAGGTTCGACCGAAAGTAGCATGCATTCAAACATAAACATAGATGGTTTTGCATAACCGAACATAAAACATAAATTTAAACTAAGCTAAACTACTTCTGGTCGAAGTAGAGGTCAAGCCAATCCTTCCTCGTGATGTACGGTGTGCCGCGAGCCGGGTCCGGGCCAGTACCGTCGTCGGGGTCGTTGGGGAAGGCACTCCTCCACTCGTTGACGTCGATCTCCTCGTTCTCAGGGCCCACCTCGACGCCCTCCACCCCGCCGTCGTCGTCGCCTTCGACCTCGTCATCAGAGGAGAGCGTGATAACCTCATTGTCGTCCTCGCCGCCTTCGACCTCGTCATCGGAGGAGAGCGCGATAAACCTCGCCGCCCTCCGCACCAGCAAAGATTGCCCGCTCCGCCTCCACGAGCTCCGGGTGCTACCGGCGGAGCTCTTGCATGTAGGCCTCGTCGGTGGCCTCAGCCTCAAGATGCTCCCATGCCTCGCGGTCCTCCCACACCATAGCCAAGCTCACAACCCCTGGCTCCGGCGGAACAAGGTGAACTGGACGTGTGCCGAAGGGGAAATTGGGCCTAGCCGCCGTGCCGTGGTAGCGGACCTTCCAGCGGTCATACTCCATGGCTGCGAGCTCGGCCGTGTGGAAGCTACCGAGCCACCGGTGGGTGTGGGTCTCTCGATCTATAATCTCAGCGACCCATGTCCCCCACCGCCGCTGCCGGACCCCAAAGTAGGACTTCGTTGGCTGCCGGGTCCGGGGGAGGACAGGGAAGTCCTTGAACCGGCGTAGGGGCACGGCGGCGCGCGGATCGGAGGACCGGCGATGGCGGATCAGGCCCGCGAAGGACGACGGGGACACCTCGGTGACCACCTCGCCAGTGTGGGGCGAAAAGGCCGCGATAAACCTCTGTTCGGCCATTAGCTACTCGAGCTCCCCGGCACACATGCATAGGTTGAGGATGGAGACGCCGGCGATGGCGGCGACCTACCAATGGTTTCGAGGGTTGTGTGTGTCTGTGTGAGCGGAGGTTGTGTTTGAGGAAATACTATGGCAACTGAAAATTTTACTAGGTGGGAGTAACAAGGTGGGGCTACTAAAAATTTGGATCAAGGGCGAGCAGATATTTTTGAGATTGCGAGGGATGCAAAGGCGGGAGTAAAATACCGGGGCTATTGGAAATTTGAATCAAGGGACTGAAGCAGAGCGGGAGTAACAGACATCGCACACGGTCCGCACATACTAATCGTGTGCTATCAAACATTAAAACCTTCCAGGCGGTAGATATTTTCGAGATTGTGAGGGATGCAGAGGCAGGAGTTTTGGGGGAGCGAGCAAGTGTGCTTGACACGCCGGTTGTGGACTGTAGCCGACGCGCCTTCTCGCGTAAGCCATAGGCGTACTATACACCGACGGTGCTCCAAGATATTTTCTACTACATCTCACACGGTTGGTGAGAATAAACTGTGTGGGATCTACTTGATTTGAATTACAAAATGGGGTCACAACAGCAATGGACGGTGTTTGAATTGCTAAACCTTTTATCTGCAATGAACATGCAACTGATGTGTGTCGTAAAAGAATTGGAATTATTCAGGGTTCGTTTGGACATTTCATACATTAAATTGGTCTTCTAGCCATTTCAGGTGCACAATTCAAAATTAAACTACATGCACATGCTCCGGTGCATAAAAATTGGTTGAAAAATCAAATCGGTGTCCTTCGGTGCATGCTTAGGTCCCATGGAAGAAATGGGAATGAATTTTTTGGGGCTCGTTTGGCCTTTTTTATGAAACTTGGCATGCTATCATGGAGCGGCATCAACATGCCGCGGTGAAAATTTTGTCCCATTTGGGGCAGGTTTGGGTATAAGCTTCTCACAAACAAGAGTTCTCACAACAAAACATGATGGTTTCGATAGGGGAGAAATGGGAATGAATTTTTCGGGGTTTGTTTGGCCTTTTTTATACATTAACTGGGTTTTCTAGGCATTTTATGTGCATAATTCAAATTTGAACTACAAGCACATGCTCCAATGCACCAAAGTTGGTTGAAAAACCACATGTGTGTCCTTGGGTGATTTTGTAGGTCCCATGCAAGAGATGGGGATGAAATTCAAACACCATGGCACTGTTGATTGCCGGCAAAACATTGAGATGCCTGGTTTTTAAATTCTAGTAAATCCAAAACTCGTCTGAAATTCATGAAACTTGGCATGCTATCATGGAGCGGCATCAACATGCCGTGGTGAAAATTTTGTCCCATTTGGGGCAGGTTCGGGTATAAGCTTCTCACAAACCAGAGCTTCTCGCAACAAGCATGATGGTTTCGATAGGGAACGTACCACCTTTGGTGACGGGACGATATCTGTTGCCTCTTATTGCTTTCAAAAAAATTCTAGTGTCAACATAGAACAACAGGAGTGTTGTGTTCAATCTTGGAATTTTTTGGGGTTCGTTTGGCCTTTTTTATACATTAACTGGGTTTTCTAGGCATTTTATGTGCATAATTCAAATTTGAACTACAAGCACATGCTCCAATGCACCAAAGTTGGTTTAAAAATCACATGTGTGTCCTTGGGTGAATTTCTAGGTCCCATGCAAGAGATGGGAATGAAATTCAAACACTAGGGCGATGTTGATTGCTGGCAAAACATTGAGATGTCTGGTTTTTAAATTTCAGTAAATCCAAACTCGTATGAAATTCATGAAACTTGGCATTCTATCATGGAGCAGCATCAACATGCTGTGGTGATTTTTTTCCCATTTGGGGCAGGTTTGGGTATAAGCTTCTCACAAACCAGAGCTTCTCACAACAATCATGATGGTTTCGATAGGGAACGTACCACCTTTGGGGATTGGACGATATTCATTGCCTCTTATTGCTTTCAAAAAAATTCTAGTGTCAACATAGAACAACAGGAGTGTTGTTTTCAATCTTGGAATTTTTCGAGGTTCGTTTGGCCTTTTTATGCATTAAATGGGTTTTCTAGGCATTTTATGTGCATAATTCAAATTTGAACTACAAGCACATGCTCCAATGCACTAAGGTTGGTTGAAAAATCACATGTGTGTCCTTGGGTGAATTTCTAGGTCTCATGCAAGATATGGGAATGAAATTCAAACACCACGGCACTGTTAACTGCCGGCAAAACGTTGATATGCCTGGTTTTTAAATTCGAGTAAATCCAAAACTCATATGAAATTCATGAAACTTGGCATTCTATCATCGAGCGGCATCAACATGCCGTGTTAAAAAATTTGTCCCATTTGGGGCAGGTTCGGGTATATGCTTCTCACAAACCAAAGCTTCTCACAACAAGCATGACAGTTTCGGTAGGGAACGTCCCACCTATCCATTGCCTATTATTGCTTTCAAAAAATTTCTCGTGTCAACATAGAACAACAAGAGTGTTGTGTCAATTTTTGGGATTTTCGGGGTTCGTTTGGACATATTTATGCATTAACTGAGTTTTCAATGCATTTATGTGCATAATTCAAATATGAACTACATGCACATGCTCGAGTGCATATAAATTGATTGAAAAGTCAAATCTGTGTCCTTGGGTGAATGCTTAGGTCCCATGCAAGAAATGGGAATAAATTTCAAACACCAGGGCACCGTTGATTGCCGGCAAAACATTGAGATGCCTCATTTTTAAATTCTAGTGAATCCAAAACTCGTCTGAAATTCATGAAACTTGGCATGCTTTCATGGAGCGGCATCAACATGTCATGGTAAGAAAATACCGTTTGGGCAGGTTTGGGTATATGCTTCTCACAAACCAGAACTTCTCACAACAAGCATCACGGTTTCGGTAGGGAACGTCCCACCTTTGGGGACAAAACATTATCCACTACCTCTTATTACTTCCAAAAAATTTCTCGTGTCAACATAGAACAATAGGTGTGTTGTGTCAATTTTTGTAATTTTTGGGGTTCTTTTGGACATTTTTATGCATTAACTGGGTTTTCAATGCATTTATGTGCATAATTCAAAATTGAACTACATGCACATGCTCCAGTGCATATAAATTGGTTGAAAAATCAAATCTATGTCCTTGGGTGCATGCTTAGGTCCCATGCAAGAAATGGGAATGGATTTCAAACACCAGGGCACCGTTGATTGCCGACAAAACATTGAGATGCCTAGTTTTTAAATTCTAGTAAATCCAAAACTCGTCTGAAATTCATGAAACTTGGCATGCTTTCATGGAATGGCACCCGACATGATGTGGTATTTTTTGTGTCCATTTTGAGAGAAGGCGCACTCGAATAATGACAGCCAACAAAGGCATTTTGAAAAAAATAGCTGCCACTTTAATATCTCAAACGTTTGTATAATTCAAACCGTGTGCGTTCTGTTAATCATTCATGTGACGCCACGTGTCTTGGTTTTAATGGCTGTAGGAGGTGCCGTGCGGACAACTACTTGACCTTGACTGAACGCGAGGCATGCGAGCGTAGTTGATACGTCTCCAACGTATCTATAATTTTTTATTGTTCCATGCTATCGTATTATCTGTTTTGGATGTTAATGGCCTTATTTATAAACTTTTATATTATTTTGGGGACTAACCTACTAACCCAAGGCCCGGTACAAATTGTTGTTTTTTGCCTATTTCAGTGTTTCGCAGAAAAGGAATATCAAACGGAATCCAAACGGAATGAAACCTTCGGGAGAGCCATTTTTGGAACAAACATGATCTAGGGGACTTGGAGTAGACGTCAAGAAATCAACAAGGAGGCCACGAGGCAGGGAGGCGCGCTTGCCCCCCTGGGCGTGCCCCCACCCTCATGGGCCCCTCGTAGCTCCACCGACCTACTTCTTCCTCCTATATATGTCCATATACCCTGAAAACATTCGAGAGCACCACGAAACCCTATTTCCACCGCCGTAACCTTCTGTACCCAAGAGATCCCATATTGGGGCCTTTTCCGGAGCTCCGCCGGAGGGGGAATCGATCACGGAGGGCTTCTACATCAACACCATAGCATCTCCGATGATGTGTGAGTAGTTTACCATAGACCTTCGGGTCCATAGTTATTAGCTAGATGGCTTCTTCTCTATCTTTGGATCTCAATACAATGTTCTCCTTGATCTTCTTGGAGATATATTTGATGTAACTCTTTTTGCGGTGTGTTTGTCGAGATCCGATGAATTGTGGGTTTATGATCAAGTTTATCTATGAACAATATTTGATTCTTCTCTGAAATCTTTTATGTATGATTGGTTATCTTTGCAAGTCTCTTCGAATTATCAGTTTGGTTTGGCCTACTAGATTGATCTTTCTTGCAATGGGAGAAGTGCTTAGCTTTGGGTTCAATCTTACGGTGTCCTTTCCCAGTGACAGCAGGGGCAGCAAGGCACGTATTGTATTGTTGCCATCGAGGATAAAAAGATGGGGTTTATATCATATTGCTTGAGTTTATCCCTCTACATCATGTCATCTTGCCTAATGCATTACTCTGTTCTTATGAACTTAATACTCTAGATGCATGTTGTCGATGTGTGGAGTAATAGTAGTAGATGCAGAATCGTTTCGGTCTACTTATTGCGGACGTGATGCCTATATACATGATCATGCCTAGATATTCTCATAATTATTCACTTTTCTATCAATTGCTCGACAATAATTTGTTCACCCACCGTAACACCTATGCTATCTTAAGAGAAGCCACTAGTGAAACCTATGGCCCCTGGGTCTATCTTTTACCATATAAGTTTCCAATCTATTTTATTTTGCAATCTTTCTTTTCCAATCTATATAATAAAAATACCAAAAAATATTTATCTTATTATCTCTATCAGATCTCACTCTCGTAAGTGACCGTGAAGGGATTGACAACCCCTTTATCGCGTTGGTTGCGACGTTCTTATTTGTTTCTATAGGTACGAGGGACTTGCGTGTAGTCTCCTACTGGATTGATAGCTTGGTTCTCAAAAACCGAGGGAAATACTTACGCTACTTTGTTGCATCACCCTTTCCTCTTCAAGGAAAAACCAACGCATTGCTCAAGAGGTAGCAAGAAGGATTTCTGGCCCCGTTGCCGGGGAGGCTTACACCAAGTCAAGTCAAGATTTGATCTCCCACCAATGTGCGGATTTCTGGCGCCGTTGTCGGGTAGATCTACCACAAGTCAAGACATACCAAGTACCCATCACAAACTCTTATCCCTCGCATTACATTATTTGCCATTTGCCTCTTGTTTTCCTCTCCCCCACTTCACCCTTGCCGTTTTATTCACCCTCTTTTCCGCTCTCCTCTTTTCTGTCGCTTCTTGTGTGCTTGTGTGTTGGATTGTTTGCCGCGATGGCTTTACCAAAAAGTGATCCTCACCTTATAAGGTTGGAAGAAATTGAAAACAACGTTAGAAGTTTTATGTCCTTGTTGTTTGAGCATAATAATTTCTTCAGGAATGAGCTTAAAGAACAAAAAGGTTTTATGGGTTATATGAATAAAGAGCTCGATGATATGTCTAAAGAATTTTATGGTCTGAAATCTTAGTTTGCTCATCTTGAAAACTTAATAGCCCAAATTTCGGACAAGCAGACCACCTTAGTTAATAAGATGGCCGCCAAACCGGAAGAATTTGATGATAATAAGAATGAAGATCTAAAAGTGATTGATGTGTCTCCTATTAAATCTTTGTTTTGGAATATGAATCTTGATAATGATGGGACTGGAGATGAGTCAACTTTAGTTAAAAGGCGTCCCAATAATTCGGAGTTTTTAGATCTTGATGCAAAAATTGGTAAAAGTGGGATTGAAGAGGTCAAAACTTTACATAGCAATGAACCCACTATTTTGGACTTCAAGGAACTTAATTATGATAATTTCTCTTTGATAGATTGTATTTCCTTGTTGCAATCCGTGCTAAATTCTCCGCATGCTTATAGTCAAAATAAAACTTTTACCAAACATATCGTTGATGCTTTGTTGCAATCTCATGAAAAAAGGTTGTGTCAGGACCCCGACTCGATGTCACATCGATCTAGCTGGTAACACCTCATATCACTTTGCGGCCTCACGCACGATATCCCCACGGGTGTCGACTTACCTTTTCCCGGGACCGTTTGCGCCTTTTGGCTCACGTATATGATAGTGTCGCTAGCATCCATATGATAAAGAGCCCGGGCTGACATGACTAGTCGTAAACCCAAAGTGGCACAGACTTACAGGGACAGGCATCCATGACCCAGCTTCGAACGTGTCGGTCATCAGCAAGTGGGTCCGGGCTGTAGCGCTGGGCTAGCAGGACTCCGGTACTCAAAGCGTGACATTTCCCCGAAGGGACAGACACAGGAACGAAGAAGGACACATGCCGGCCAGCCTAAGTGTTCCAGAGCAGTAGCAAGCTACCATGGCTCAGTGGTAACACTAGGAGACATTTCCCGGTAAGAGAGGCTACTAAAGATAAACAACTAGATAGTCAGATCCCACACATACCAAGCATTTCAATCATACACACAATATGCTCGATATGTGCAAATACAACGAAGCATCACAACATGACTCTATGACACAAGTACTTTATTTAAGGCTCAGGGAGCCATACATAACATACACAAAGGTACGGGTCTCACGACCCAACATACAAGTCATACAGTCATACAAACCAGCAGCGGAAGTAACTTGTCTGAGTACAGACAACTAGTAAAATAAAAGAGGCTTGGAAAGCCTAGCTATACTACGTGGTCCTTCACAAGCTCAGGGTCACCACCTGGGTCTTTAGCCTACTCGTTGATGCCAACGTCTACATAGAACCCATCAGAAGGGGTTGCAGCGTCTTCTGTAAAAATATAGATTATAGCAACATGAGTACAAAGGTACTCAGCAAGACTTACATCAGATCCTACATACATGCATAGTATCAAGAAGGGTTGGTGGAGTTATTGCAGCAAGCCAGCTTTGACTCTTGGCTAGGCTAACCTACGATACTCCAACTTGAAATGGTTTTGCGCACACGAGTCCACTACTCACCACTTCAATACACTACCGAGGATCCACCTCCGTCTTCCTACAGAAGAGCCATCCTCGGCACTCACACTTATCTTGAGGCTTTTAACAGTATCCATTTACTTGTCTATGAACTGTATAGGCAACCAAGTAGTCCTTTACCGCGGACGCGGCTATTCGAATAGATCATGTTAACCCTGCAGGGGTGTACTTCTTCATACACGCTCTCACCACTTACCGTCGCTTACACGACATGTACTCGGCAACCTTCAAGCGGAAGCCCAACGTGGGTGTCGGCCACGACCTACCTAATCACCTAAGCCTCTAGTCCAGGTTTATCGCCTATTCAGGTTCCATCCGCAGGGAGTCCGGCCGAGGTTTCCCATACGGCCCCGAACGATGTGAACAGGGTTCCCGAGATACCTAACGGGTATTCGGTACACCGTGCCACGTACCTACCACATCACAGCCCACCCCTACGGTCAGCGCTGTCCACGGCCTCCAGTAGGCTACAAACGCCAGAAACTACATGCAACTCCTGGACGGAGAACTAGGGTGAATAAGAAGCCGAGAGGGTCCATTGGTTTCGGGCCCAATGCATGGTAGTAGCTGATTCTTAAATCACACATACAGATCTCAGTGCTTAAGGTCGGCTTCAATGAAACAACCCACCATGTACTCCTACATGGCCTCTCATCGATACCTTTACCAAATCGTGTTCACCACACCACTCTCATTACCGACATAATCATTTCACTCTAGCCCATCACCCAGATGAACCAGACCTGACACGACTCTAAGCATAGCAGGCATAGCAAGGTAGGAACAACACATACATAGGGCTCAATCAACTCCTACACATGCTAGTGGGTTTCATCTAGTTACTGTGGCAATGACAGGTCATGCAGAGGAAATGGGTTTAACTACCGTAGCACACAGCAGTTTGAATCGCGTTGTCTTAATGCAGTAAAAGAGAGCAGGAGCGAGAACATGGGATTGTATCGATATGATCAAATGGTTGGTTGCTTGCCTGATGGTTCGATGCACTGATATGGTTCTTCGTTAGGGTAATCACGGTACTCCTCGGGGGCAGAACCTGTCGCAAAGGACATCGATACACAAGCATCACCAAACAATGTGCAACAATATGATGCATGCATGAAACATGGCAATATGAGTGTGTTGGGCTAATGCAACTAAAACCAGAGGGGTTTGAACAAGTTTGAATCAAGGATTCAAATTTCAAATTCAAATATGGTCTTTTAAAGTGCTTTTCCTTGTTCTGCTTAAAACATCAATTTAACTTGTTTGATCATGCATGAAAATAGTACAGATGGATAGATTGGATTTTTCTGATCATTTTTCATATATAATTTGTCCAATTTGGAGTTACAGAATAAAAGTTATGAATTTTTGAAGTTTAAATAATATTCTGGAATTTCCTGATTTAATTTAAATCCAGAAAATCAATTACTGCGTCAGCCTGACGTCAGTGTGACGTCAGCAGGTCAACGGAACAGGTCTGGGTCAAACCTGACAGTGGGTCCCGCATGTCAGGGTGATTATTTTAATTAAGATTTAATTAAAACTAATCCTGTATAATTAGCAGGGCTGGGCCCCACCTGTCATTGACTCAGGAGAGTCAACCAGGGCCCACCCGTGGTCAAAGTCAAAGTCGGCTGCCGGCGTTTAGCCGCCGGCGAGCCCGACGCGGCGGCGGGGGTGGTTTTGGCCATTTCGGCCACCAAATGGACCGCGGAGACCACCGGAGTGGAGCTGAGGACAAACCGCAGCTCTTGGCGGAGTCCGTTGGGGTCGGGGTGGCCGGAGTTGGCGCCGGCGACGACTTTGGCGGCCACCGGGGTTCGGTCGAGGATGAACTTGGCGCTAGAGGGGTCGGTGAGGCTCGTGGAGTGGCTAGCTAGGTGCTGTGGGACTCGGTGAGCAAGATGGACACCATCTTGTGGCCGGAGTGTGGCCGGAAGCACGTCGGCGACGAGGTCCGCGACGGTGCGGGCGTGTGATCCTCGTGCGGTGGCTACACGGCTCGGGAATGAGAGAGAGAGGGTCGGAGGAGTAGCTAGGCTCACAGCGCTCCCGTAGAGGCCACCGGCGGGGTCGGGGACGAGCTGAGGCAGCGACGGCGTTGAAAGGGATCTCCGGCGACGGCGAGCTCGGGCGAGGTCGGTGCGGTGGTCTCGGGCCGCTCGAGCACACGGGGCTCGGCTAGCTCGATGAAGTGGACGGCGGCGAAGCTCCTGGACACGGTGGCACGGCGTGGGGTGGACGGAGGGCGTGGCTACGGCGAGGGGGTGGCGGCGATGGCGTCGGCCATGGCTGGGGCGTGCGAGGGGGAGGAGCTGGAGAGGAGAGGGGGTGTCTGGGGGGTTCGGGGGAGAGAGGGAGGCCGGTTCACGGCGTTAGCCGGGCGAGGGAGGCGGCGAGGCGGCGAGCAGCTGCGTGGCGAGCTGCGGTGCCGCCGCCGAGCACCTTGGCTGCCTGCCTGGCAAGCCAAGCAGCTCGCTGGAGCGGTGGCCGGGCTGGGCCGGCCAGGTGGGCTGGCTGGTGGGCGACAGGTAAGTTTTCCCCTTTTTTCTGTTTCTGTTTTTTTTTAATATATCTGCAACTTTGTTGAATTTAATAAAATACCTAGGCAACTTCAAAAATCACCAAACTATTCCTGGCCCATAGTTGGATTATTTCCAACATGAAACATTTTAGTTTGGAGATATTTGAGCATTTAAATATTTTATATTATTTTAAATGCCCAAATTCAAATATTTATGATTTAATTCAAAAACCCTAGGATGGCCTAGGAAAATGTGCACCACTTTTGGCAGAGGTTCTGAACCAAGGCAAAAATGATGGGCATTTTAGAAGGGCATTTCAGGTTCATTGAAAAATTATTTTAGTAACCCTAGTTGGTTTCAGAGGGGACTGGGGGTTCTGTCATCCCCATTTCAAGTTTCTGATGAAAGAGTAAACATGATGCAACACTCTAATGCATGACTAGCTAGGGTGTGACAACTCACCCCCACTCAAAAGAATCTCGTCCCGAGATTTGGGTTCCTCCGGGAAGAAGGCGGGATATTCAAGTCGAAGACGATCCTCCCTTTCCCAAGTTGCTTCATCCTCAGAATGGTGCGACCATTGAACCTTGAGAAACTTGATATTATGACGTCGCGTGGTACGTTCGGCCTGATCGAGGATACGTATGGGGTACTCTCGATATGTAAGATCACCTTGGAGATCAAGCGTTTCGTGGTCCACTCCACGGATAGGATCCGAGAAGCAACGCCTGAGTTGAGAAACGTGGAAGACATCGTGAACTCTGGAGAGGTGCGGAGGTAGTTCCAACTGGTAGGCAACTTCTCCTCGTTTGGCGAGAATGCGAAAAGGTCCAATGTAACGAGGAGCCAATTTGCCTTTGATACCGAAACGATGGGTTCCCTTCAGAGGGGTGACCCGAAGATAAGCCTTCTCGTCAACTTCGAACGTCATAGCCCTATGTTTTCGGTCATATTGACTCTTTTGACGAGATTGGGCTGTTTTCAACTTTTCACGAACGATACGAACTTGTTCTTCTGCTTCCTGAATCATATCCGGGCCAAAGAATTGTCTTTCCCCGGTCTCTGACCAGTTAAGGGGTGTTCGACATCGTCGTCCATAGAGAACTTCAAAAGGGGCTTTACCCAAGCTAGATTGATAGCTGTTGTTGTAGGCGAATTCGGCAAATGGAAGGCACTTCTCCCAGTCCATTCCGAAAGAGATAACAGAGGCTCGAAGCATGTCTTCTAGAATTTGGTTGACGCGTTCCACTTGACCACTCGACTGAGGGTGGAAAGCGGTGCTAAAGGAGAGACGGGTTCCCATAGCATTTTGGAAACTTTCCCAAAATCGAGAGGTGAAAAGACTTCCTCGATCCGAGTTAATTTCCAAAGGAACACCATGGAGGGACACTATTCGGGAGATGTACAAATCTGCCAGCTGACTAGCGGTTATACTCTCACGAACAGGTAAGAAATGAGCTACTTTGGAAAGACGATCGACCACGACGAAAATAGCATTATTCCCCCTTTTGGTCCTGGGAAAACCGGTAATGAAATCCATACCAATTTTATCCCATTTCCATTCAGGAATAGCTAAGGGTTGAAGGGTGCCAGCAGGCCGTTGATGCTCTGCTTTTACACGACGACAAACGTCGCAATTTGCGATATGCTGAGCAATTTCTCTCTTCATCCTAGTCCACCAGAACCTCTGGCGTAGGTCCTGATACATCTTAGTACTACCGGGATGAATGGTGAGAGGAGATTCATGAGCCTCCTTAAGGATCAACTGCCGTAGATGCTGGTTCTTGGGAACCACTAGACGGTTCTCAAAGTACACAACGCCATGATCATTTGTGGAGAAACAACTAGCACCTCCGCTAGCAATGTTCTCTTTGATTTTAGATATTCCCTTATCTCGCTTTTGGGCAGCGATGATTTGATCCGTAAGAGTAGGTTTTGCTACCAGGGTGGAGAGAAAACCTTGAGGTACAATGTGAAGGTTAAGCTTCCGAAATTCATCATGGAGAAGCGGTTGACTTTGTTGTAACATCAGATTGTTACAATAAGATTTACGACTTAATGCATCAGCCATGACGTTGGCCTTCCCTGGGGTGTAGGTTATTCCTAAGTCGAAGTCAGTGATCAATTCAACCCAACGTCTTTGCCTGAGATTCAGATCCGGTTGGGTGAAGATGTACTTCAGACTTTGGTGATCAGTGAATATTTCGCAACGATTACCGAGGAGGTAATGTCGCCAGGTCTTAAGTGCATAGACTACGGCTGCAAGCTCTAGATCATGAGTAGGATAATTCTCCTCATGTGGGTGCAATTGCCGTGAAGCGTAAGCAATTACGTGTCGATCTTGCATGAGAATGCAACCTAGTCCTTGTCGCGAGGCGTCGCAGTAGATAACAAAGTCCTTGGAGAAGTCTGGCGGTACCAGCACGGGAGCAGAGGTCAGGCGTCTTTTCAGTTCCTGAAAGCTGTGCTCACATTGTGGAGTCCATTCGAACTTCTTATCTTTCTTGAGGAGTTCGGTTAGAGGTTTAGCAACCTTGGAGAAGTTCTCGACAAAGCGACGACAATAGCTCGCTAAGCCTAGAAAACTCCGAACTTGCTTGACCGATTCAGGCGGAGTCCAATTAAGGACAGCTTGAACTCGCTCAGGGTTAACAGCAATACCTTTACCAGATATTACATGACCCAGATAGGTCACTTCTGACAACCAGAATTCACATTTAGAAAATTTGGCATAAAGGTGATGCTCTCGAAGTTTCTTCAACACTAGCCTTAGATGTTCGGCATGTTCTTCCTCGTTCTTGGAGTAGATGAGTATATCATCGAGATAAACTACGACGAATTTATCCAAATACTCCATGAAGATTGAGTTCATTAACCGAGAAAAGGTGGCTGGAGCGTTGGTTAAACCGAAGGACATGACGGTGTACTCGTATTGGCCATAACGAGTAACAAAGGCCGTTTTAGGAATGTCCCCATTTCTGATTTTGATTTGATGGTAGCCCAACCTCAAATCCATCTTGGAGAAGACTGAGGATCCAGCGAGCTGATCATACAGGTCGTTGATCCTGGGAAGCGGGTATTTGTTTTTGATTGTGACCAAATTGACAGGTCGGTAATCTACAACCATCCGGTCCGTACCATCCTTCTTCTTAACGAGCAGGACGGGGCAAGCCCACGGAGATGAACTAGGGCGGATGAAACCCTTTTTCAAGGACTCATCGAGTTGTTTCTTAAGCTCGGCTAGTTCTAGTGGTGCCATCTTATAGGGTCTTCTAGCAATCGGAACGGTTCCGGGGATGAGGTCTATTACGAACTCAACATCCCTGTCAGGTGGAACACCTGGCAATTCCTCTGGAAAGACATCCGGGAAGTCACAGACTACCGGCACGTCCTCAAGGTCTGGCAAGGGGCTGGCGTTAAGAGAATATAATTGTCGCTTGGCTATTCGGGTCAAGACATTGACTATCTTCCCCGAAGGATGGGTGAGTTGAACAGTCCTAGAAAAGCAATCAATTTTGGCTTGATGAGCTGACATCCAGTCCATACCCAAAATGATATTAATATCTGAAGATTTAAGGGCTATCAAAGATGCGAGAAAAACAAGTCTGTCGACTTGGATTTCATTTCCATGGCTTACTCTAGAAGTTTGCCATTTGGATCCCGGAGTTTGAATTACCATAGAGGTTGGCATATCACCGAATGCGACGTTATGCAAGCGAGCATAGTTTTCAGATATAAAAGAATGAGAGGCTCCTGTATCGAAAAGAACAGATGCCGGGTGGCAATTAACAAGAAGCGTACCGAGAACGACGTTGGGATCCTCTTGAGCTTCTTCGGCAGAGATACAGTTGACATGGCCATGTGAAGCGGTGACCGGCTTGGCGTGGAATATTTTTCCTGTCGGCTTGCCACGGCCAACAGCTTTAGCAGACTGGTTGGGGTTGGTCTGGGGACACTCACGCATATAGTGACCAGATTCCCCACATTTGAAACAAGTCACGGAACTGGTGCGTGGAGGAGCATTGTTGGTTGGACCCCCATAGGGCTTGGCTGGAGCAGACTGTTGAACGGGGCGAGGCGCCTGGAAAGATGGCCTCGGTGTGAATCTGGGTGGCAGGGCGGTGTTGGGCACCCACACGCGGCGCTTCTGAGGACCAGCACCGGATGAGGAACCCATATCACGGCCATGCTTGCGTGTTGCGTCATAGTCAGTCTGACCAGTTTCAGCACTGATGGCTTTGTTGACAAGTTTCTGAAAAGATGTGCACTCATGCAGACGGAGGTCGCGGCGAAGCTCAGGACTAAGGCCCTTACGGAACCTTGCTTGCTTCTTGGCGTCAGTAGAAACTTCCTCAGTTGCATATCGGGCGAGATTACCAAACTCCCTGCTATAGGCATCCACAGAAAGTCGGCCTTGGGTGAAACTGCAAAATTCTTCACGTTTACGGTCCATGAGACCCTCCGGAATGTGATGTTCACGGAAAGCCTCGCTGAACTCAGCCCAAGTAGTGACATGGCCCGCTGGGCGCATAGCTCCATAATTCTCCCACCATAGACTGGCGGGGCCTTCAAGATGATATGCAGCAAAGGTGACCTTGTCAGCCTCCGCTACCAGCACGGAACGCAGTTTGTGAGAGATACTGCGAAGCTAGTCATCAGCGTCGAGAGGCTCGACGGAGTGGTGGAACGTGGGTGGATGCAATTTGATAAAATCACTGAGTGACACCACGTTAGCCCTCTGATGGTGTGCTGTATTCTGTTCAATACGCTCCAACAAACGGTTGGTCTCCCGCTTGTTTCTCTCAGCTTCCATCATAACCTCGGCTAGTGAAGGGGGATGAGGCAGATTTGCATCCTTGGCTTCACTGCCTTCGGCCTGCTCTTGGGAAGCAGGGTTAGCGCGCGTGTTGACCATCCTAGGTAACCAAGACAATGGTTTAGTCAGGATGGTAAAATTCCGACATAGGATACATAATGTAAGGAATAAGTCAGAATGCAAGATGATCATCCGTATGACATGGTAGATACAGAAACTGCTTCTTTTATTCCATCATCATACACACCATACAGAGTTTAGTACAAGACCAAACAAAGTACTATTACGGTGACAAGAGGATTACATCTCATCGGAGGCATTCCAAGCTCTTATACATTATTTTTCTACATCTCCGGAAAGAGTACAAACTAGGTCATATCCCACGAGTCACGCAGGACGATAGACGACACGGCTAGTGCGAACTAGTGATAATACCGCTAACTCAGACCGATCCGTAGTAGTCCTCGTAGAAGTCACCTCCATAGCCTGGAAGTTCAACATGATCATCCGGAAACAGACGGTCTCGCGGAGCTTGTGGACCATAGGGGCTAGGATGAGGCCTTGGACCAGCAAACGGTGGCCTGCGGGGACCGCGAGGTGGGGTGATGCCTCCTACATCACGCCAAACCATCACGTCCGGCAGAGCAGATCTCACAGGATAGAGATCGCGCATATCTGAATATCCAGCTTGCACCGCCGGTGCGAACCGAGTCAACGTGGCCTAGTGGTCAGCACGGGTATTGAAGAGCTCTAACCTTAAGGCCCGATTTTCACGGTCCTTATCCTCGAGCATCTCAGCAGTGGTGCGAGTCCGTGAATCCTCCTGAGTGGGGTCAGCATAGATAGCCTGGAGATACCCTTGTGCTCCCGGAAGTGATCCTGGCATATACCGGAAATCAGAGTCCCGAAATAAACCAGATCTGACTCGCATAATGGTCATCATAGAGTAGGCGGCGTCCTGCACAGCCATCTCAATAGTAACCCCGAGTCCATAGGAACAGTGAAGAGGCTCGGTGGATCCAGGATAAGATGGAAATATCCTGACAGTGCAGAGATACTGGCTTTGATTAAAATCTCGGAATTGCTCTTCGACCGTGTACTCGGGATACCAGCGGTATCCAGCCTCAGTCATTACCCTGACCAACTTAGTAGTATGGCCGGGTACATCTAGACATCGAGTCAGGCGAACCACTTGATTGAGGTCGCGAGTGGCCATCTGAAAGCACAATCATAATGCAAAGGCATTAGAATTTCTAGCAAAATTTCGGCAGCATAACAGCTGTAAATGCTCAAGAAGGATTTGAGACATTTGACAAAGGATTTCGTACACACTCAACATCATCACCTCAAAGTTCTGAAACCATTCTAACAACATAATGTGGTAGTAGATCTGAACTAGGCTTGTATCCATCAAACCTATAAGGTACTACTGATTAGTAACACGTGATCCTGATAGAGAGAATAGATCCTAATTCCTTAACCCCCGGTGGAAGAATGGACTGACTCAGATCAGAAAGTCATAAGGTATAAGGAGTAAAAAGAGCCTTACGTTCCAACCCACAAACAATTCCCCTACATATAACTAAAGAATTTCTAGACTCAACATCGACCAGTTTGGCTTGGAGAACCTACAGGCAGTCCGGCTCTGATGCCAACGCTGTCAGGACCCCGACTCGATGTCACATCGATCTAGCTGGTAACACCTCATATCACTTTGCGGCCTCACGCACGGTATCCCCACGGGTGTCGACTTACCTTTTCCCGGGACCGTTTGCGCCTTTTGGCTCACGTATATGATAGTGTCGCTAGCATCCATATGATAAAGAGCCCGGGCTGACATGACTAGTCGTAAACCCAAAGTGGCACAGACTTACAGGGACAGGCATCCATGACCCAGCTTCGAACGTGTCGGTCATCAGCAAGTGGGTCCGGGCTGTAGCGCTGGGCTAGCAGGACTCCGGTACTCAAAGCGTGACATTTCCCCGAAGGGACAGACACAGGAACGAAGAAGGACACATGCCGGCCAGCCTAAGTGTTCCAGAGCAGTAGCAAGCTACCATGGCTCAGTGGTAACACTAGGAGACATTTCCCGGTAAGAGAGGCTACTAAAGATAAACAACTAGATAGTCAGATCCCACACATACCAAGCATTTCAATCATACACACAATATGCTCGATATGTGCAAATACAACGAAGCATCACAACATGACTCTATGACACAAGTACTTTATTTAAGGCTCAGGGAGCCATACATAACATACACAAAGGTACGGGTCTCACGACCCAACATACAAGTCATACAGTCATACAAACCAGCATCGGAAGTAACTTGTCTGAGTACAGACAACTAGTAAAATAAAAGAGGCTTGGAAAGCCTAGCTATACTACGTGGTCCTTCACAAGCTCAGGGTCACCACCTGGGTCTTTAGCCTACTCGTTGATGTCAACGTCTACATAGAACCCATCAGAAGGGGTTGCAGCGTCTTCTGTAAAAATATAGATTATAGCAACATGAGTACAAAGGTACTCAGCAAGACTTACATCAGATCCTACATACATGCATAGTATCAAGAAGGGTTGGTGGAGTTATTGCAGCAAGCCAGCTTTGACTCTTGGCTAGGCTAACCTACGATACTCCAACTTGAAATGGTTTTGCGCACACGAGTCCACTACTCACCACTTCAATACACTACCGAGGATCCACCTCCGTCTTCCTACAGAAGAGCCATCCTCGGCACTCACACTTATCTTCAGGCTTTTAACAGTATCCATTTACTTGTCTATGAACTGTATAGGCAACCAAGTAGTCCTTTACCGCGGACGCGGCTATTCGAATAGATCATGTTAACCCTGCAGGGATGTACTTCTTCATACACGCTCTCACCACTTACCGTCGCTTACACGACATGTACTCGGCAACCTTCAAGCGGAAGCCCAACGTGGGTGTCGGCCACGACCTACCTAATCACCTAAGCCTCCAGTCCAGGTTTATCGCCTATTCAGGTTCCATCCGCAGGGAGTCCGGCCGAGGTTTCCCATACGGCCCCGAACGATGTGAACAGGGTTCCCGAGATACCTAACGGGTATCCGGTACACCGTGCCACGTACCTACCGCATCACAGCCCACCCCTACGGTCAGCGCTGTCCACGGCCTCCAGTAGGCTACAAACGCCAGAAACTACATGCAACTCCTGGACGGAGAACTAGGGTGAATAAGAAGCCGAGAGGGTCCATTGGTTTCGGGCCCAATGCATGGTAGTAGCTGATTCTTAAATCACACATACAGATCTCAGTGCTTAAGGTCGGCTTCAATGAAACAACCCACCATGTACTCCTACATGGCCTCTCATCGATACCTTTACCAAATCGTGTTCACCACACCACTCTCATTACCGACATAATCATTTCACTCTAGCCCATCACCCAGATGAACCAGACCTGACACGACTCTAAGCATAGCAGGCATAGCAAGGTAGGAACAACACATACATAGGGCTCAATCAACTCCTACACATGCTAGTGGGTTTCATCTAGTTACTGTGGCAATGACAGGTCATGCAGAGGAAATGGGTTTAACTACCGTAGCACACAGCAGTTTGAATCGCGTTGTCTTAATGCAGTAAAAGAGAGCAGGAGCGAGAACATGGGATTGTATCGATATGATCAAATGGTTGGTTGCTTGCCTGATGGTTCGATGCACTGATATGGTTCTTCGTTAGGGTAATCACGGTACTCCTCGGGGGCAGAACCTGTCGCAAAGGACATCGATACACAAGCATCACCAAACAATGTGCAACAATATGATGCATGCATGAAACATGGCAATATGAGTGTGTTGGGCTAATGCAACTAAAACCAGAGGGGTTTGAACAAGTTTGAATCAAGGATTCAAATTTCAAATTCAAATATGGTCTTTTAAAGTGCTTTTCCTTGTTCTGCTTAAAACATCAATTTAACTTGTTTGATCATGCATGAAAATAGTACAGATGGATAGATTGGATTTTTCTGATCATTTTTCATATATAATTTGTCCAATTTGGAGTTACAGAATAAAAGTTATGAATTTTTGAAGTTTAAATAATATTCTGGAATTTCCTGATTTAATTTAAATCCAGAAAATCAATTACTGCGTCAGCCTGACGTCAGTGTGACGTCAGCAGGTCAACGGAACAGGTCTGGGTCAAACCTGACAGTGGGTCCCGCATGTCAGGGTGATTATTTTAATTAAGATTTCATTAAAAGTAATCCTGTATAATTAGCAGGGCTGGGCCCCACCTGTCATTGACTCAGGAGAGTCAACCAGGGCCCACCCGTGGTCAAAGTCAAAGTCGGCTGCCGGCGTTTAGCCGCCGGCGAGCCCGACGCGGCGGCGGGAGTGGTTTTGGCCATTTCGGCCACCAAATGGACCGTGGAGACCACCGGAGTGGAGCTGAGGACAAACCGCAGCTCTTGGCGGAGTCCGTTGGGGTCGGGGTGGCCGGAGTTGGCGCCGGCGACGACTTTGGCGGCCACCGGGGTTCGGTCGAGGATGAACTTGGTGCTAGAGGGGTCGGTGAGGCTCGTGGAGTGGCTAGCTAGGTGTTGTGGGACTCGGTGAGCAAGATGGACACCATCTTGTGGCCGGAGTGTGGCCGGAAGCACGTCGGCGACGAGGTTCGCGACGGTGCGGGCGTGTGATCCTCGTGCGGTGGCTACACGGCTCGGGAATGAGAGAGAGAGGGTCGGAGGAGTAGCTAGGCTCACAGCGCTCCCGTAGAGGCCACCGGCGGGGTCGGGGACGAGCTGAGGCAGCGACGGCGTTGAAAGGGATCTCCGGCGACGGCGAGCTCGGGCGAGGTCGGTGCGGTGGTCTCGGGCCGCTTGAGCACACGGGGCTCGGCTAGCTCGATGAAGTGGACGGCGGCGAAGCTCCTGGACACGGTGGCACGGCGTGGGGTGGACGGAGGGCGTGGCTACGGCGAGGGGGTGGCGGCGATGGCGTCGGCCATGGCTGGGGCGTGCGAGGGGGAGGAGCTGGAGAGGAGAGGGGGTGTCTGGGGGGTTCGGGGGAGAGAGGGAGGCCGGTTCACGGCGTTAGCCGGGCGAGGGAGGCGGCGAGGCGGCGAGCAGCTGCGTGGCGAGCTGCGGTGCCGCCGCCGAGCACCTTGGCTGCCTGCCTGGCAAGCCAAGCAGCTCGCTGGAGCGGTGGCCGGGCTGGGCCGGCCAGGTGGGCTGGCTGGTGGGCGACAGGTAAGTTTTCCCCTTTTTTTCTGTTTCTGTTTTTTTTAATATATCTGCAACTTTGTTGAATTTAATAAAATACCTAGGCAACTTCAAAAATCACCAAACTATTCCTGGCCCATAGTTGGATTATTTCCAACATGAAACATTTTAGTTTGGAGATATTTGAGCATTTAAATATTTTATATTATTTTAAATGCCCAAATTCAAATATTTATGATTTAATTCAAAAACCCTAGGATGGCCTAGGAAAATGTGCACCACTTTTGGCAGAGGTTCTGAACCAAGGAAAAAATGATGGGCATTTTAGAAGGGCATTTCAGGTTCATTGAAAAATTATTTTAGTAACCCTAGTTGGTTTTAGAGGGGACTGGGGGTTCTGTCATCCCCATTTCAAGTTTCTGATGAAAGAGTAAACATGATGCAACACTCTAATGCATGACTAGCTAGGGTGTGACAGGTTGAACTAGAAGTTTCTATCCCTAGAAAACTTCATGATGATTGGGAACCTACTATTAAAATTAAAATTAAAGATCATGAATGCTATGCTTTATGTGATTTGGGTGCTAGCGTTTCCACGATTCCCAAAACATTGTGTGATGTGTTAGGTTTCCGTGACTTTGATGATTGTTCTTTAAATTTGCATCTTGTGGATTCCACTATTAAGAAACCTATGGGAAGGATTAATGATGTTCTTATTGTTGCAAATAGGAATTATGTGCCCGTAGATTTCATTGTTATTGACATTGATTGCAATCCTACATGTCCTATTATTCTTGGTAGACCTTTCCTTAGAATGATTGGTGCAATTATTGATATGAAAGAAGGGAATATTATATTCCAATTTCCATTAAGGAAAGGCATGGAATACTTTCCTAGAAAGAAAATTAAATTACCTTATGAATCTATTATGAGAGCTACCTATGAATTGCATACCAAAGATGACAATACCTAGATCTATTCTTGTTTTTATGCCTAGCTAGGGGCGTTAAACGATAGCGTTTGTTGGGAGGCAACCCAATTTTATTTTTGTTTCTTGCTTTATGGTTCTGTTTAGTAATAAATAATTCATCTAGCCTCTGTTTAGATGTGGTTTTATGCTTTTTATTAGTGTTTGTGCCAAGTAGAACCTTTGGGAAGAGTTGGGGGTAGTTTTAGTGATCTTGCTGTAAAAGACAGAAACTTTAGCACTCACGAAATTTGCTGCCATTTTTTACTGCAGAGTGCAATTAGGTTGATTATTTTTGCATATGATTAATAGACAAATTCCTCACGTCCACCAATTTATTTCAGAATTTTTGGGGTTACATAAGTATTCGAAACCTACATATTACTACAGACTGTTCTGTTTTTGAAAGATTCTGTTTTTCGTGTGTTGTTTTCTTATTTTGATGAATCTATGGCTAGTATCGGAGGGTAAGAACCATAGAGAAGTTGGAATACAGTAGGTTTAACACCAATGTAAATAAATAATGAGTTCATTATAGTACCTTGAGTGGTGGTTTGTTTTCTTATACTAACAGAGCTCATGGGATTTTCTGTTGAGTTTTGTGTTGTGAAGTTTTCAAGTTTTGGGTAAAGATTTGATGGATTATGGAATAAGGAGTGGCAAGAGCCTAAGCTTGGGGATGCCCAAGGCAACCCAAGGTAAAATTTAAGGACAACCAAAAGCCTAAGCTTGGGATTGCCCCGGAAGGCATCCCCTCTTTCGTCTTCTTCCATCGGTAACTTTACTTGAGGCTATACTTTTATTCACCACATGATATGTGTTTTGCTTGGAGCGTCTTGTATGATTTGAGTCTTTGTTTTTTAGTTTACCACAATCATCCTTTATGTACACACCTTTTGGGAGAGACACACATGAATTGGAATTTATTATAATACTCTATGTGCTTCACTTATATCTTTTGAGCTAGATAACTTTGCTCTAGTGCTTCACTTATATCTTTTAGAGCTCTGTGGTGGTTTTATTTTATAGAAATTATTGATCTCTAATGCTTCACTTATATTATTTTGAGAGTCCTTTAGAACAGCATGGTAATTTTCTTTGGTTATAAAATTGGTCCTAATATGATCGGCATCCAAGATGGGTATAATAAAAATTATCATAAGAAGTGCATTGAATAGGATGAGAAGTTTGATAGTTGATACTTGATGATTGTTCTGAGATATGAAGATGGTGATATTAGAGTCATGCTAGTTGAGTAGTTGTGAATTTGAGAAATACTTGTTCTAAAGTTTGTGATTCCTGTAGCATGCACGTACGGTGAACTGTTATGTGATGAAGTCGGAGAATGATTTATTTATTGATTGTCTTCCTTATGAGTGGCGGTCGAGGATGAGAGGTGGTCTTTTCCTACCAATCTATCCCCCTAGGAGCATGCGCGTAGTATTTTTTTCGATAACTAATAGATTTTTTCAATAAGTATATGAGTTCTTTGTGACTAATGTTGAGTCCATAGGATTATACGCACTCTCACCCTTCCAACATTGCTAGCCTCTCTAGTACCGTGCAACTTTCGCCGGTACCATAAACCCACCATATACCTTCCTCAAAACAGCCACCATACCTACCTATTATGGCATTTCCATAGCCATTCCGAGATATATTGCCATGCAACTTACCACCGGTCCATTCGTGTAGGATCAAAAGTATGTCTAGAGGGGGGTGATTAGACTACTTGACCAAATAAAACTTATCCTTTTCCCAATTTTAGTTCTTGGAAGATTTTAGCAACTTTTGACAAGTCAAGCAATCTTAACACAATTCAAGCAAGCATTCAAAGAGTATATGAGCAGCGGAAAGTAAAGCATGCAACTTGCAAGAACGTAAAGGGAGGGGTTTGGAAGATTCAAACGCAATAGGAGGCACGGATGTTTTTGTCGTGGTTCCGATAGGTGGTGCTATCGTACATCCACGTTGATGGAGACTTCAACCCACGAAGGGTGACGGCTGTGCGAGTCCACGGAGGGCTCCACCCACGAAGGGTCCACGAAGAAGCAACCTTGTCTATCCCACCATGGTTGTCGCCCACGAAGGACTTGCCTCACTAGAGGTAGATCTTCACGAAGTAGGCTATCTCCTTGCCCTTACAAACTCCTTGGTTCAACTCCACAATCTTGTCGGAGGCTCCCAAGTGACACCTAGCCAATCTAGGAGACACCACTCTCCAAGAAGTAACAAATGGTGTGTTGATGATGAACTCCTTGCTCTTGTGCTTCAAATGATAGTCTCCCCAACACTCAACTCTCTCTCTCACAGGATATGGATTTGGCGGAAAGAAGATTTGAGTGGAAAGCAACTTGGGGAAGGCTAGAGATCAAGATTCATATGGTAAGAATGGAAGATCTTGGCCTCAACACAAGTGTAGGTGGTTCTCTCTCAGAAAAAGTAAGTTGGAAGTGTAGGTTTGTTCTGATGGCTCTCTCTACAAGTGAAGAGGTAGTAGAGGGGTATATATAGCCTCCACACAAAATCTAACCGTTACACACAACTTGCCAATCTCGGTGGGACCGAATTGATAAACTCGGTCAGACCGATTCAGCAAAGCTAGTGACCGTTAGGAGTTTCGGTGGGACCGACATGTAACTCGGTAGGACTGATATGGTTAGGGTTAGAGCATAACGTAATCTCGGTGAGACTGATTACACAAACTCGGTGAGACCGATTTTGGTAATAAGCTAACCGGAGAGTTGGTCAGGTAAACTCGGTGGGACCGATTCGCTCATTTCGGTGAGACCAAAATGTTACAAAAGGTAAACAGAGAGTTTACATTGCAATCTCGGTGGGACCGATCGCTCATCTCGGTGGGACCTAAATGTTACAAAGGGAAACAGAGAGATTACAATCCCAGCTCGGTGAGACCGGGATCCCTATCGGTGAGACCGATTTGCCTAGGATTTGTGGCAGTGGCTATGACATTTGAACTCGGTGGCGCCGGATAGAAAGAATCGGTGGGGTCGAGTTTGACTTTTGGTTTAGGTCATATGTGGATGTGAGAGAGTAATTGAGGGTTTTGGAGCATATCACTAAGCATTTTGAGCAAGAGCCTCATTAAGCAACACCTCATCCCCCCTTAATAGTATTGGCTTTTCCTATAGACTCAATGTGATCTTGGATCACTAAAATAGAAAATGTAGAGTCTTGAGCTTTGAGCTTGAGCCAATCCTTTTGTCCTTAGCATTTTGAGGGGTCCACTTTTCTCATCCATGTCATGCCAATCATTGAGCTTTCCTGAATATTAATCTTGAAATAGCATTAGCTCAATGAGCTATATGTTGTTAGGAATTACCAAAACCACCTAGGGATAGTTGCACTTTCAATCTCCCCCTTTTTGGTAATTGATGACAACATATAGATCAAAGCTTCGACAAATGATAATAAGAGTGAAAAACATTGTCGCTTTGAGAAGTATGTGAAAATCAAGAGCTCCCCCTAAATTTGTGCATAGTTTAAGATTTGCTTTCGACTGCAAATGCACAATGAGTTATGAACATGGGTTACTCTTCCACGTCACATACATCTTGGTGGAGCGCTCAAAATGATAATAATTAAATACATGCACTCATCACCAAGCAAAGTGAATGATCATATGGGGATATAAAAGGATAATGTCATCCAACAAGCATTAAGGTAGCATATGATCAAACACATGATGATCATCCAAGTATTACACACAAGCATAAAGTATCTCAAACAAGCAAATAAACAAAGTTCAACCACCAAACATTAAGAGAGAATAAAAAGCAACACTCTCTCTCGAAGCCTATGATCTATACATTTTCTCCCCCTTTGGCAACAAGTTACCAAAAAGTTCATAAAAATGCATAGTGCTAGATCGACTCTCAGGCTTGGTCTTCAGGTGGTGGTGTAGATAAAACTCCAAGGACGAAGGCATCAGTTGATGTAGATGGAGCTGGTGGAGTGGGTGCTGGAGCTGGTGGCACTGAAGCTGTAGCTGGTGCAGATAAAGTTGCTCTGGTGTCTGTAACAGGCACTGCAGCAGATCTCTGTCCTCTGGGCACTCTAGCAAAAGCATCAGTGGTAGACTTGCCCTTCTTCTCCTGCACTTCATCCTGAAGTTTCTCAACAACTAACCTTCATATCTAAATCATAGAACTTCTGCTCCATGATCCTCTCCAAGCTCTCCTGGTTTTGAGTCAGGGTGGCCAATCCCTTCTCAATCCTCAGAGTGGAGGCAATCAAGTAGCCAAGCTGATCTTGCTTTCTCTTCAGAAGATACTGAGATGCCTCATCAATGGTTGGCATCTTTGCAGCCTTTTCAGTCCTTGCCTTCTCCCTCTTTGCTTGTGCTTGCACAGAAGATGGTTCATTCTCATCCATCACCACAGTGTTGTCCTCAAAGTCTGGGTAGATGGGCATATGTTCCTTGTCCAAGAGATATGTGACAGTGCCCATCTTGGAGTTGATTAGCTCCTGGATCTGTGGGGCATACCCACAACTTCGCTTCTGATCTGCAGTTGTTCTCTTCATGGTTTCCACAATTAGGATGATGACTTTGAACTTTTGAGGCACATCAAATATGTGAAGTGGGTTAATTGCATGGCCTCTGATCATCTTGTGATCACCTGACTTTGGCAAGAGAGTGTGCCTGAGGATCCAGTTGATTGTTGGCAAGCCTGACAGAAGGTAATGTACTAATCCAAACTTGTGTGTCTCAAGAGCAGCATCTGGGATCTCTTTGTACATATGTGCCATGGTGTTGTGATCCTTCTTCTTCTTGGCATAGACATCCAAGTCATCTTCATTCTCCTCGGGAGCATTGATCAATTTTGCCCATTCTTCAACCGTTGACTAGTACCTAGTACCTTCAGACATCCAGATAATCCTTCCATCTGGGTAGAAATGAGTTGTGGAGTAGAATTGCATAATAAGCTCATCATTCCACTTTGTGAGCTTCTGAGCCACAAACTCATCGACTCCACATGCCTTGAAGCTGTCATATACACCAGGGAAGTGATCTTCATTTTCCTCAATGAATTTCCAATCAACCCATCTCATGTCACACACTATGGGCTTCTTGTCAAGTAAAATAGTCTCATGGAAGTCTTGATGTTCCTTTGTATGGAACCTGTAGTCCACAGCAGTCCTTCTCCTGGTGGCATATGGATCAGACTCTCTCCATAGCCTTAATCCTGAATCCTTCCTGATTTTCATGTTCTCTGCAACTGGGTGAGCATCATTGTGATCTGGAACTTTGGGCTTCAACTTCCTCAAAACAACAGAATCATCTTCTTCTTCAGTAGCTTGATGCACTGGGGCCTTGTTCTTCTCCTCGGTAGGGATGTTCCTGGTGCTCCTCTTGGGTTTTGGCTTTGGAGCTGGAGCAGCAGTCTTAGGAGCAGTTTTGGGCTTAGATGGAGCAGCCCCTGCCCTTATAGCATCTCCCATAAGCTTTTGAGCTTTGGGTGCTAGTGTTGCATCCTCTTCCTCTTCCTCTTCTTCAGAATCTCTCATTATTGAAGACCTGCCAAGCACTCTGGCAGTGGTCTTCTTGACCCTTTCTTTACTTTTCTTCTCTGCCACAACCCGTTCTTTGGGTGCAGATCCCAAAGTCTCTTGAGTGGATGTTCTGGCTTTTGACATGGGAACTCCCTTGGCAGGAACCTTTTGCTTCATTCCTGGCTTAGTGGCAGCAGTTGTGCCATATTCCTTTTTCAGAACTTTCCTCTTTGAGGTGGCCTCTTCCTCAACAGCCACATAGTCCTCATCCTCAGAATCTGAGGTTCTCTTCTTTCTGGTCTTGGTGGCTGCCTTAGGCAAGTTGCTGGGTGTACTCCTGCTTCCCTCATCAAAGCTGCTAGAGAGACTAGTGCCCTCACTCATGTTAACTTGCTCCTTAGACTTGTTCTGACTGTCACTCTGATCTGACATGATGCAAACACTGACAGCAGACCCTGTGAATAGATTATAGATGAGGTAGATTGGATGATCATCACAAAGTACAGAGGTTTTTGCAAAAGAATGAGTCAAAAACTTAGTTTTAGTTTTCCACAGAAAGCATTTCAGATCTACCGATTTGAAAACTCGGTGATACCGAAGTAGCTTTTGGAACCTAAACTAGTGAACTCGGTCAGACCGAGTCACAGTTCGGTGGCACCAAGACTGCTAGGGTTTCACAAAGTATTGGACTCGGTCACACCGATTTGCAATTCTCGGTCAGACCGAGAATCACATGTGCAATGGCCTTAGCCAAATCAGTGGAACCGATTTCAACAACTCGGTTGGTCCGAGATGATTTCGGCGGCAACCTAACCTTAACATTTCAATCCACGACTAAACTACGGAGTGATTTCACTGGATAGAGTGATCTCAATCGTGGCAAGATACATGGCAAAACAATGTGCTAGGAATCGGAGAGGGATTAGCACAAGGATCAAGTCCATACCCTAAGTGCGGCGATGGACCTGCTACGGCAGCAACGGCAGAGACGATTTCCGTTGACGGCGGCGGAGACCAGCGGCGGGAGGCAGCTGGCAATGAGGAGGACGATCCGGAGACCCAGGTAGGCAGAGCAGGCTGAGTGCGGGCGAAGAGGTTCGGAAAATTTTCCAAATTTTGGCCCGAGGATATATATAGCCTGACCCTGTCAGTGTGACCGAGTGGAACAACTTGGTGGCACCGAGATGCATAACTGCAAGCAGTTACTGCAACTCGGTGTGATTGAAAAGTTCAAATCTGTTGCACCGAGATTGAAAACCTAGATCGACTTAGTGATCGCGGTATGACCGAAATGGATGAATCGGTCAGACCGAAACGCACAAAAAAGTTTTGGAAGTTTAAGTCTATGACGAATCGGGGACTCCGAGTGCTCCTCATACAGAGTGGTTCGAATCTGACTTGATCAAACTTTGTGATGTAGCATGAATAGAGTTTGAGACAAGAAAAGCATAGATAGCTAGAGAAGGTTCTTAGGCATTCTTGTCCATCCACTTGGCAAAAGAAAAAGGAACCAAAGAATCAAAGCAACAAGTGGATGTCCTCAAATGAGTAAATTATGCAACCAACATGCTCACACAATAAAATGGCAAATGAAATATGTGGCAAAGCATGCACAACTAATTCTAGCATCTATCAAGCAATTGGCGATGACTAGGTCATCTATATATGAGTATATTGACTTAGGAGTCAAATGAGAACATTTGATCATAGGTCATACTCATCGTTTAAGCATAAGTGGGGTTACCACTTTTACATAAAGCGTTGTTGTGTTCACACCATTAGAGTTGCTTTAGCTCAATTCTTAGAGTAAAGCTCCCCCTAGATGTGAGATCCCCCCTAAGAGGGATGAACTAACCTTGGGTTTTGTCGATGATGACTTCATGTAGGTGTTGAAGATGTGGATGCTCAATGTTGATGTAGATCATTTGGAGCGATCCTTTGGAGTGAGTTGCACTTTCAATACCTACACGGGTTAGTCCCACAAGGAACAAACAAGGATATCCATAGACATAGAGTGATGCACACACAAGATGATGTCTATGAAAGCATTAGGTTGCCTTTTCCCTTGTCTTACCAACAAGAGGGTTTGTGACTCCTTGAACTAGTGCAAGATGTGGAAGTTGATTGCACTTGTTCTTGCCAAAATGATAAGAGTGAAGTATGTTGGCGGAGTCACCCTCAGGAACTCTCTAGTTCTTCTTTTTCGGGATCCACATCATCTTGATGGGAATCCTTGGAGTTGTAGTCATACTTGATGAAGTAGAACTTGATGTAGTCTTGGGAACCCACTTGACCAAGGCCTTGGGTGCTTCTTCAAATGCATCAATTTCCTCTTGAAGCTTATCCTTGCCTTTTTGCATGTGGTCTTGTGGTGGAAGATCATCTTGATCTTGTGTCCCTTTGAAGGAAGTAGGATCATACTTCTCTTGTTGAGGAACAAACTTCGTCTTGGGGTATTGATCTTCTTCCCACTCAACTCCATTGGCATTGAACTTTCTTTCAAAACCAACACCTTGGTTCTTTCGGTGTCTTCCTTGCTTGTGTACAATTTCCTCGAATTGCTTACTCCTAGCAAGGCTCTTGTAAACACATTTCTCTATAATTCCCTTCAATAAGCTATTTTCTTGCTCAGGTGTAACTTGGCTAAGAGAATCATTAGTGGAATCAAGAGAACTACTAGAAGTAACAACATTGGATTTAACATGATTATTGTTACTACTAGAGGAAGAATCTTTCTTGTTCTTGTTACTAGACTTGACTTGAGGCATGTAAGTGGATAAGAGTAAACGCTTGGCATGTAAGAAGAATTTTTCTTGCGAAGATCATCATTGATTGCCTTTAAGAACTCATGCTCTTGCTCAAGGTTGAGCTTTTCAAAACGTAATTTATCATGAGTCCTTAAAAGTTCTCGATGATCTCCTAAGATAGTTTCATGAGCTAACTTAAGAGTGTTTAGTTCTTTAGTTAGAAACTCAATCTTATCCTTATCATTGTCATTCGTTTTATCTTGATTAGCATGATTAATTGACGTTTCATCATAGTATTCATCACTAGAGTTGTCAACAAGTAAATCATCATCACCTAACAAGTCATCTTCATCACTATTGAAATCAACATACTCAGGGTGTGATACCTTTGGGCCTTTAGCCATGAAGCATCTTCCAAGTCCTTCATTTGGTGAATCAAATATGTCGTAGGAGTTGGTTGACACAAGTGCTAGACCGGCAACACCTTCATCTTGAGTATATTCGGAGTCGGAGTGATAGCTTATCTCGGAGTGATTGTCGGAGTCAGAGCCGGATACCCATTCACCAACATGAGCTTGATGTCTTCGTTTTGTGTAGCTCCTTGATGACTTGTCCTTCCTTTCCGAATCTTTGCTTCTCTGAGATGTTCTTCATTCATAACGATCATCTCTACTCCTTCTCTCTTGATGGTGATTCTTCTCTTCTACTTCTTCTTTTTGGAGAATCTTCTCTTCTCTTGTAGGGTGTCGTACACTCATTGGAATAGTGTCCGGGTCTTCCACAATTGTAGCAATTTCTCTCTTGACTAGAAGATCTTTTGTCATTGTAGGACCTTGACTTGGAACTTCTCTCTTTGCTTCAACTCTTGTAGAACTTGTTGAAGTTCTTCACCATTAGGCTCAATTCTTCATTGAAGGTTTGTTTCTCACTTGATGATGTGGGAGCTTCACATGAGGCTTTGTAAGCACCACTTGACTTGTTATGGAGCTCCTCCTTATCCTTGAGTGACATCTCATGAGAAACAATTCTTCCAATGACTTCCGTTGGCTTGAGATCTTTGTAATTGGGCATCATTTGGATCAATGTGCATACGGTATCATATTTTCCATCCAAAGCTCTTAGGGTCTTCTTGATGATGAATTTGTCGGTCATCTCTTCACTTCCTAAGCCGGCGATCTCATTTGTGATAAGAGCAAGCCTAGAGTACATTTCAGCGACACCTTCACCATCCTTAATTTTGAACTTGTCAAGCTGACTTTGAAGCACATCCAACTTGGATTCCTTGACGGAGTCGGTACCTTCGTGCATATAATTCAAAGTATCCCAAATTTCCTTTGCATTCTCAAGACGGCTGATTTTGTTGAATTCTTCGGGGCACAATCCATTGAAGAGGATATCACAAGCTTGAACATTGTAGTGCAGCATCTTCAACTCTTCTGCGGTAGCTTCATGGTTCGGTTCTCTCCCATCAAGGAATTCACCTTGCAAGCCAATACACACAATAGCCCATACAGCGGGATTATGTCCAAGAATATGCATTTTCATCTTATGCTTCCAACTAGCAAAATTAGTACCATCAAAGTAAGGACCTCTACGGTGGTAATTTTCCTCACTAGATGCCATACTCTCCTAGGTTGTGAAACCAAGGCTATGTCAACCAAAAGCTATGGAAATCAAAGCAAATGGAAACCAAAGCTCTGCTACCACTTGTAGGATCGAAAGTATGTCTAGAGGGGGGTGATTAGACTACTTGACCAAATAAAACTTATCCTTTTCCCAATTTTAGTTCTTGGCAGATTTTAGCAACTTTGGACAAGTCAAGCAATCTTAACACAATTCAAGCAAGCATTCAAAGAGTATATGAGCAGCGGAAAGTAAAGCATGCAACTTGCAAGAACGTAAAGGGAGGGGTTTGGAAGATTCAAACGCAATAGGAGGCACGGATGTTTTTGTCGTGGTTCCGATAGGTGGTGCTATCGTACATCCACGTTGATGGAGACTTCAACCCACGAAGGGTGACGGCTGTGCGAGTCCACGGAGGGCTCCACCCACGAAGGGTCCACGAAGAAGCAACCTTGTCTATCCCACCATGGTCGTCGCCCACGAAGGACTTGCCTCACTAGCGGTAGATCTTCACGAAGTAGGCTATCTCCTTGCCCTTACAAACTCCTTGGTTCAACTCCACAATCTTGTCGGAGGCTCCCAAGTGACACCTAGCCAATCTAGGAGACACCACTCTCCAAGAAGTAACAAATGGTGTGTTGATGATGAACTCCTTGCTCTTGTGCTTCAAATGATAGTCTCCCCAACACTCAACTCTCTCTCTCTCAGGATATGGATTTGGCGGAAAGAAGATTTGAGTGGAAAGCAACTTGGGGAAGGATAGAGATCAAGATTCATATGGTAAGAATGGAATATCTTGGCCTCAACACAAGTGTAGGTGGTTCTCTCTCAGAAAAAGTAAGTTGGAAGTGTAGGTTTGTTCTGATGGCTCTCTCTACAAATGAAGAGGTGGTGGAGGGGTATATATAGCCTCCACACAAAATCTAACCGTTACACACAACTTGCCAATCTCGGTGGGACCGAATTGATAAACTCAGTCGGACCGATTCAGCAAAGCTAGTGACCGTTAGGAGTTTCGGTGGGACCGACATGTAACTCGGTAGGACTGATATGGTTAGGGTTAGGGCATAACGTAATCTCGGTGAGACTGATTACACAAACTCGGTGAGACCGATTTTGGTAATAAGCTAACCAGAGAGTTGGTCAGGTAAACTCGGTGGGACCGATTCGCTCATTTCGGTGAGACCGAAATGTTACAAAAGGTAAAGAGAGAGTTTACATTGCAATCTCGGTGGGACCGATCGCTCATCTCGGTGGGACCGAAACGTTACTAAGGGAAACAGAGAGATTACAATCCCATCTCGGTGAGACCGAGATCCCTATCGGTGAGACCGATTTGCCTAGGGTTTGTGGCAGTGGCTATGACATTTGAACTCGGTGGCACCGGATAGAAAGAATCGGTGGGGTCGAGTTTGACTTCTGGTTTAGGTCATATGTGGATGTGAGAGAGTAATTGAGGGTTTTGGAGCATATCACTAAGCATTTTGAGCAAGAGCCTCATTAAGCAACACCTCATCCCTCCTTAATAGTATTGGCTTTTCCTATAGACTCAATGTGATCTTGGATCACTAAAATAGAAAATGTAGAGTCTTGAGCTTTGAGCTTGAGCTAATCCTTTTGTCCTTAGCATTTTGAGGGGTCCAATTTTCTCATCCATGTCATGCCAATCATTGAGCTTTCCTGAGATATTAATCTTGAAATAGCATTAGCTCAATGAGCTATATGTTGTTAGGAATTACCAAAACCACCTAGGGATAGTTGCACTTTCAGTTCGTTATGACATGTTACATCATTGTCATATTGCTTTGCATGATCATGTAGTTGACATCGTATTTGTGGAAAGCCACCATTCATAATTCTTTCATACATGTCACTTATGAGTTATTGCACATCCCGGTACACCGCCGGGGGCATTCGTATAGTCATATTTTGTTCTAGTATCGAGTTGTAATTCTTGAGTTGTAAGTAAATAAAAGTGTGATGATCATCATAATTAGAGCATTATCCCAAGTGAGGAAAGGATGATGGAGACTATGATTCCCCCTCAAGTCGGGATGAGACTCCGGACGAAAAAAAAGGAGAAAGGCCATAAAAAGAGAAGCCCAAAAATGAGAGAAAAGAGAGAAGGGACAGTGCTACTATCCTTTTACCACACTTGTGCTTCAAAGTAGCACCATGATCTTCATGATAGAGAGTCTCCTATGTTGTCACTTTCATATACTAGTGGGAATTGTACATTATAGAACTTGGCTTGTATATTCCAATGATGGGCTTCCTCAAAATGCCCTAGGTCTTCATGAGCAAGGAAGTTGTATGCACACCCACTTAGTTTCTTTTGAGATTTCATACACTTATAGCTCTAGTGCATCCGTTGCATGGCAATCCCTACTCACTCACATTGATATCTATTGATGGGCATCTCCATAGCCCGTTGATACGCCTAGTTGATGTGAGACTATTTTCTCTTTTTGTCTTCTCCACAACCACCACTCTATTCCGCATATAGTGTTATGTCCATGGCTCACGCTCATATATTGCATGAAGATTGAAAAAGTTTGAGAACGTCAAAAGTATGAAACAATTGCTTGGCTTTTCATCGGGGTTGTGCATGATTTAAATACTTTGTGTGATGAAGATAGAGCATAGCCAGACTATATGATTTTGTAGGGATAACTTTCCTTGGCCATGTTATTTTGAGAAGACATGATTGCTTTGTTAGTATGCTTGAAGTATTATTATTTTTATGTCAATATTAAACTTTTGTCCTGAATCTTTTGGATCTGAACATTCATGCCACAATAAAGAAAATTACATTGAGAATTATGCTACGTAGCATTCCACATCAAAAATTCTGTTTTTATCATTTACCTCCTCGAGGACGAGCAGGAATTAAGCTTGGGGATGCTTGATACATCTTCAACGTATCTATAATTTTTGATTGTTCCATGCTATTATATTATCTGTTTTGGATGTTAATGGGCTTATTTATACACTTTTATATTATTTTTGGGACTAACCTACTAACCCAAGGCCCAGTGCAAATTGCTGGGTTTTTTTTGCCTATTTCAGTGTTTCACGGAAAAGGAATATCTAACGGAATGAAACCTTTGGGAGAGTTATTTTTGGAACAAACGTGGTCCACGGAACTTGGAGTAGACGTCAAGAAATCAACGGGGAGGCCACCAGGCAGGGAGGCGTGCCTGCCCCCCTGGGCGCGCCCCCCACCCTCGTGGGCCCCTCGTACCTCCACCGACCTACTTCTTCCTCCTATATATGTCCATATACCCCGAAAACATCCAAGAGCACCACAAACCCTATTTCCATCGTCGCAACCTTCTGTACCCAAGAGATCCCATCTTGGGGCCTTTTCCGAAGCTCCGCCAGAGGGGGAATCAATCACGAAGGGCTTCTACATCAACACCATAGCCTCTTCGATGATGTGTGAGTAGTTTACCACAGACCTTCGGGTCCATAGTTAGTAGCTAGATGGCTTCTTCTCTCTCTTTGGATCTCAATACAATGTTCTCCTCGATCTTCTTGGAGATCTATTTGATGTAACTCCTTTTGCGGTGTGTTTGTCGAGGTCCGATGAATTGTGGGTTTATGATCAAGTTTATCTATGAACAATATTTGATTCTTCTCTGAAATCTTTTATGTATGATTGGTTATCTTTGCAAGTATCTTCGAATTATCAGTTTGGTTTGGCCTACTAGATTGATCTTTCTTGCAATGGGAGAAGTGATTAGCTTTGGGTTCAATCTTGCGATGTCCTTTCCTAGTGACAGCAGGGGTAGCAAGGCACGTATTGTATTGTTGCCATCGACGATAAAAAGATGGGGTTTATATCATATTGCTTGAGTTTATCCCTTTACATCATGTCATCTTGCCTAATGCATTACTCTATTCTTATGAAATTAATACTCTAGATGCATGCTGGATAGCGGTCAATGTGTGGAGTAATAGTAGTAGATGCTGAATCGTTTCGGTCTACTTATTGCGGACGTGATGCCTATATACATGATCATGCCTAGATATTCTCATAATTATTCACTTTTCTATCAATTGCTCGACGGTAATTTGTTCACCCACCATAATACCTATGCTATCTTGAGAGAAGCCACTAGTGAAACCTATGGCCCCCGGGTCTATCTTTTATCATATAAGTTTCCAATCTATTTTATTTTGCAATCTTTATTTTCCAATCTATATCATAAAAATACCAAAAAATATTTATCTTATTATCTCTATCAGACCTCACTCTCATAAGTGGCCGGAAGGGATTGACAACCCCTTTATCGCGTTGGTTGGGAGGTTCTTAATTGTTTGTGTAGGTACGAGGGACTTGCGTGTAGTCTCCTACTGGATTGATAGCTTGGTTCTCAAAAACTGAGGGAAATACTTACGCTACTTTGTTGCATCACCCTTTCCTCTTCAAGGAAAAACCAACGCAGTGCTCAAGAGGTAGCGGTAGTCCGGTGCGCAGGCTGACCGAGAGGCGTGCAAGCTGTCCTCCAATGAGTAGGCTCATCGGGAAGCGTGCAAGCTGTACGCTGCGCTGGATCACTAGGAAGCGAGCCATTTGACTTCCATGGCTGCCCGCCTTCCTCTCCATTAATGGCGCCCGAGCCGCTGTTTAATACGGGCGGCCTTACTGTTCGCCTCCC